>NW_027351963.1:54516-73768 GCF_012295235.1 Primulina huaijiensis
GATGTGTTAAAAATTTAAATTTGACTAAAATATTAAGGTTGTTTTTGTTTTTAACATGTTCTCTCAAATGACCGAGTAAGTGGGCCGAAAGCCAGACGGCCCATACCTCAAATGACCCCAACCCATCAGTGTAAATGATGTATCAGGTTCTGGACTAAAACATTGGCGAGTTGAAAAAGGAATATGTCGAGCAAGATGATGCTAATGGCGACCTCCTTAGCCCACACCCGCTCACTGACGAGCGTCGCCGCGCGGTTGGTGTCGATGCCACCGGACCTCATCAAATGGGTCCGGAGAGAAGGTGGGTTTGTGCACCAATCCATCAAGATTGCGCATTCAGAATCCGACCAGAATGAGTTGGGGCTCGGGCTCGTGGCTTCTAATGATATTCCGAAGGGTTCTGAACTCATTGCTCTACCTCACCGTATTCCTCTTAAGTTTGAAGACGAAAATGAGGACTTCCCTATATTGACGAATTTAGCTCGACATATTCCTGGTATGTATTTTTTTTCCGGGGGATAAATTGACGTTCAATCTTTTGGGTTCTAGTGTCTCTATTGAACAATGCTAAGCGTATTTGATACCCCTTTTTGTGTTTATGTTGGAGTTATTGATGATGAAGTTATCGGTTGAATTAGTTTAGCGGGTTGTGCGGAGGCTATTTTTCCTTTGTACAGTTTGGCTTGTGTGTTTTGTATTTTCATTATATACGGATAATATTTGAGTTTTATAGATACATAAAAAGAAAACTTGACAAGCAATTTAATTAAAAAAAGTTGAAAATTTTTCATTTATTAAGACGGGGATCGTGAGGCAATATCTTCTACCATCAATTGAAATGAGATGAGTTTCATCGAGAATTTGTCGGTTTAAGTTTTGTTAGATCTTCGCTAGAAAGTTTGGTTATTTATAAAAGCTGGTGTAAGCTTGGAATCACCAGCTTGAACTTCTATGAAAGTAGCCAGTAATATATTATGTTTGTAGCACAATCGGGTATAGCTGCCCTGAATGCCTTAAAAATTCACACTCACTGGAAGGAGATCAATATCTATAAGAGATATGTTTTCATTCTTTAAGCTTGTGTCGGATAGAGTGGACTAACCATGAAATTGTGGTATAGTTTGGTAACTCTGTGCCTTATAAATTAGGCCATTGAATTTTCTTTATGGAGTGAATTGGAGCATTTGACAGAGGAACTGTGGGCTATGAAATTGGGCTTAAAGCTTCTCCATGAAAGAGGTAGAAAAGGTTCTTTCTGGTGTTCATACATCAGCAATCTTCCTGAAACTTATACCGTACCCATTTTCTTCCCTGGTGAGGATATCAAGAATCTGCAATACGCGCCTCTTCTTCATCAGGTACTTGCATATAGCCATGCATGTCCACCCACATGCGCGCGCGCACATATATGTGCATGCGTGAGAAGTCAAACTTGATGAAAACTCAAACCGCATATCATGACTAACAATCCCTGTTACATACTTGCCATTCTTGCGTGTCTCCTGAAATTATCTCAAGCTCGAGGGTTAATTTAGCAATGCTGTTGCTATTTTTGAATTTAGCCTCAATGTGCCAACAATGTTGTGAAAATGTGTGTAATGGGACCAAACATACACAGTATTGTTTACTTTTCTTCCTCAGGTAAACAAGAGATGCCGCTTTCTTCTTGATTTTGAGAGATTATTGAAAAACGAACTTGAAAAAGTCGGATTGGATGATCGCCCTTTTGGTGGTCAAGATGTAGATGCATCATCAATTGGATGGGCGATGTCAGCTGTTTCATCTCGAGCATTCCGTCTTTATGGAGACAAACGTCCAGATGGAACCCATTTTGATGCACCAATGTTACTTCCGCTTGTGGATATGTGCAACCACAGCTTCAACCCAAATGCGAAAATATTACAAGAGCAAGAACCGAATAACAAAAATATGCTCGTTAAGGTGTGTCTTTCCCTCTGACACAACCTATAACTCCCAACACCAATACATGTATAGTTGGCAACAGTTGTTCCTGCTAAGTTCGTACTTACCTATGTGGCATAGAGAAAGGTGTTTTTCAAACATTGTTGTGAATGGCGGTGGTCGGTGGTGGGGCAGTCAATGACCACCTACAGAATCGGCCGCCTAGGTGGTTGAATATTTTTTTTACTATTTTTTATACATAACTATAAATAATCATGCAATATATACTTGTTATATGCATAAATTAATTTAATACAATATTATACATTTTTTACGAGGTTCAAATAAATGCAACTAACAAGATAATTAATAAAGATTCACTAAAAAATAATTTATTAAATTGTACAAGAGATAACCTGGTGGGCTGCGGCGGTTTGAGGCGGGGCTTGATTGGGTTGTCAATTATGTTTTGAAGAGAGAGTGCATAATGTAGTAATAACTAGGTTTTTTTTTTTATTTTGTTGACTTTTGATTGCCCCGGCTCAGTTTCTGCATCCTACATAACCACCCTCTTTACCATTTAGAACACTTTTTTTAAAATAACGACTGAGCTGCAACCTTGCAATCAACTTTACCTTTTCTTATAACGATAAGTACTTTGTTTTACATGCGTGCTGCTTGTATGTTTATCAAAATGAAATTTTTTTAGCTCCATGTTTTCTTGCTTGGCCACTACCAGGTCATTGCTGCAGAGCAGATTAAACAAGACGATGCATTAGTACTCAACTACGGCTGTTTGAATGATGATCTTTTTCTATTAGATTATGGGTTCGTCATACCCTCGAACCCATATAACTGCATTGAACTCAAGTATGACGCAGCTCTTCTAGATGCAGCAAGCATCATTGCCGGGGTCTCAGCCCCAAATTTCTCTTCACCATCATCATGGCAGCAACAAATTCTACACCATCTAAATTTGGGTGGAGAAAAGTCTGATCTCAAGGTATATGATTTAATCATTTTATCTTTTAACGTCCTTTCACCATATTTCCACTAGTAATGACCCTTATCTCCTGCGCAAACGTTCATATTTTGACCGACATGTATTAAAACAAAATTATGCCTTTCTACTGAAAGGTGAGGATAGGAGGATCAGAGATAGTGGAGGGACGTCTTTTAGCCGCCTTACGAGTTCTCTTATCCGCGGATAAAGAAGCTGTCGAGAAACTTGATTTAGATACACTTAAATCTCTACCTTCGGAGGCTCCTCTTGGAATCCCGACTGAAGTAGCTGCTCTACGAACCGTCATTGCTCTATGTGCCATCGCTCTGGAACACTTCCCAAGTAAAATCACGGAAGACGAAACCATTTTGAAGAAGAACATCTCTATAACGACTGAGTTGGCTGTTCGGTATAGAATCCAGAAGAAGTTTGTCATTATTGATGCTATGAGGGACCTTACAAGGAAAGTGAAGCAACTATCGTCCAAGGAATCTATCGCAGTGCAATAGCTCTGTACTATGTGGGACGGGACGTTCATGGGATTCACGAGACTCGTTGAAATATTCCATTGTAGTGGTTTCTTTTAATGCTTGTTTCTATTTTTTTTTCGTGTTGAGCATACGTCAAAGCACTTGTTTTCTAATAGATAATGGAACTCAATACAAAAAATACATGGTGCTTGTTCATGAACCAATTATAAAGAAAAACAAGATTTTAAGTCATTACTGCATTTAGACATGAGAAATCTTCATTATATACTATTCGAACATAAATTGGAAATAGAAAATTACTCCAATGCATAATTTAATATACGTGTATACTGCAAGCTTAGCCGACGGAGATGTATAAAATAATCATTCGACAAATTTATGAAGTTATTCTTATACCGTAGCATATAACAGAGTCTTCGTAATTTATTTAGATATATATATTTACATCTAAAAACCCAGAAAAAAGAAACTAAGAAAGAAAACGAGAACCAAGAACCTAACTATAACAATCCAACCAAGAAAATCCACCGACTCCATACTCTAACAGTTGCCGACGGGGATTGACGGCCTCTTGGTCAATCCCAGAGGCGACCTTGACCTTTGCTGGCGGAGGGCCTGCGGCGGACGTGTCTCCGGCGGCTGCAACTCTAAGCTGTTGATCTTCTCCATCTCTTGCTTAATTTTTCTAACTTGGCTATGAACTCCTACTCCTTTGTATCCATCTTCTGTTTGTTCCATGTTAGGCATTCTAGAGAGAAATGATCACACCTTTTGCACCTAAATTCTAACTTCTAATCTGCTTGAGTATTAGGATGTTTTTATATGTGAAAAATGGGACATGATTTCTCCATGAGTTGAGTTGGGATAATTGGTAAGCTAACTATTATTTGATTAGGTGCCCGAAAGAGCAGATTTTATGGGGGCCATATCGACCAAGAAAACAAAAAAATTTGAATTCAAAATTTTCGAGAACAAGATGATTTAGGTGTTCCAAAGAAAATCAAACAAGAAACGATCTTTTGCGCTTACATCTTTGACTAATGTGAAAAGTCTTTGAGTTTTGTGGTGAGATTTCCATCGGTCAAACCGGTGGATGATTTGTTGGCAAGTTTTCAATGGAGCAAATTTCAGATATGTATCACGTGTCAAAATACTAAATAAAACCTCAAAAATGTCAAAAAGAGCAAAAGGGGTAGGTGGCCAAAACTACCGGTCCCTATTTCCGAGCAAATGGGGTGTCCAAAGAAAACTACTTAGAAGCTTTAGCTACATTAAATAATATTTTTAATCTATTTTGATTTGTTGCCATTGATCTTGATCTTGATCTTTCTCTGTCAACAATCTCAAATGGAAAGTGATAGTTCCGTAGAAAAATTTAAAAATTAAAAGTTTTTTTTTTTGAAAAAAAAATATAATGAAAATTATTAATTTTTAACTTGAAAATGATAGGAGAAAATAATCAAATGTAAAGAAAAATAAAATATACAGAATTTGTTGGTTAGAGAGTGTTTTGAGAATTATTAAAAAAAATAAAATTGTAGTCATGCCAAAATTAATTAGTAAAGAGAGTTTAACTTTAATAAACAGTATAAATATGTCTGTAACAATATATTATAAGAAACGATGATTTATTAATTGTAATATCCTGCACAAATTTTATGGCATTTATTTATTTTAGATAATATTATTTTTACAATTTTTTTTGTCGATTATGTGCTTATAATTTTTAAAGTGGTCAAAATATGATCCAAAGAATGGAGCTAAATAAAATTTAAAGGTTTTCGATCTATTTTTTTTAAAAAAAAATTCGTCTACCATCACAACCAAATATTATTATTCATCCTCGTTTTTTCTTGATAAATAATCATATTCTTATCTTTTTTCTTCGAAAAATATAATATTTGATAAAATATTTTAAAGCTAAATAGTTATATATTCAATCTCACCCATAAAATTTTTTTTAAAAAAAAAAAAAAACTGAAGCGCGACTTGGAGCCATCGACCCAGAAATCAGCCTAAAGTAATGTTCCCATTCTAAAGAGGCCCATTAGTAGCATATGCTAAGCTGTTTCAGCCCAATTTCTACGGCCTTTATTAGTCCCACTCATCTGCTCTCTCCAATATTTCTGTTTTTTTTCCCAATCTTTTTGACTATAATAGAGATAGAGGGTGTTAGCTACTTTTCATACACTCTCACAATAAAAGCAGAGTAGTTTTGCATATGGATATCCGTGATATGGACCGATTCGATCAAAAAAAATATAATGAAAACTAACGTTTTTTTAATGAGTCGAACACTCTCCCGGCGTATGTCTTCTCTATTCTTAAATTTCGAACCTTTGATCTTAAATCAAAGATTTCTCTTCCCCATATTAATGTCAAGAGTAGGTATCTTGTGAGACGGTCTCACGAATTTTTATCTATGAGACGGGTCAATCTTATCGATATTCACAATAAAAAATAATATTCTTAGCATAAAAAGTAATACTTTTTCATGGATGACCCAAATAAGAGATCCGTCTCACAAAATACAACCCGTGAGACCGTCTCACACAAATTTTTGTCATGTCAAAAATAAATATTTTCAAACAATAATTAGACCTTTAAATCCCAATATTAAGAACACTTGATAGAAACCATGCAAATACATGAATTTTGGGGTATCGAAAAAACCAAACGCATTGTAATGTTTTAAGTAAATATATTTTTTCATTTGCTTCCACGTTTACATAATCCATCTAACAATAATAATAGAATATTACAAATCAACAAAGTTGAACTTAATAAAAAGAAAAGTATTGTTTTTCTGGTTAAAAAAAGATCGTTCGCAGATGGTATTTGATTCTTTCAATATAATTTATTAATTTATATATTGTTTTTTCAAATACTGACTTTATTCCCTTGAAAAATTTGTCCCCTTCTGTATTTTTTTTTATAAAATAATTTCTAAAGCGCACACAACAATATAAATTTTGTCAATTTATTTAAAGTTTTAATTGTAAAGCTCCCACGAAGTGTAAAATCAGTTTATTTAACAGCCTTACTCCAAGGAAAAGGAACCATTTTTTTATGCTTTACTCCTCCTACTTCTTTCAACATTATATTCCTTTTCCCACTTCTTTAACCTTTCCAAACAAATAAAGTACTCAACCACTTTACAAAATTTTAAAATAAATATCGAGAAATTCATTTGTATAACTAAATTCACATTCCTCTTTTTAATAAAAAAAATTATATATTTAATTTTAAATTATGTAATGTTGAAGTAATTTAATTTAACACGTTTTTATTATTATATTTTTTTAATCTTCATACAAAATAAATAAAACCTAAATGATATATGTTGGATTCGTCCATATATATTCCGTAACAAATACCCTTTGATTTCCCTATATATAAGTATGCCGAACAAAAAACCCACAAGGCACCTGATTCTTTCCATCTCTTCTTCTCTGTCAATTAATTCTATCTTGTGTTTTTCATCAGCTTCAATGGGTGTGGATTTGGATTCCTTTTCAAGCAGTAGCGTTGATCAACAAGGCATGGATATAATATATATATATATATAAATACATTCTTCCTTGTTGAATTTTTTTATTTGTTTGTTAATTTGATTCTTTTAACTCGATTTAATATATCGATTACTAACTGCGTGTAGGGATGGAAAATAACAACCTGAATGTTCTGCAGAAGCATATCATGTTCTTTGATCGGGATAATGATGGGATAATTTATCCCTCGGAAACTTTTCAAGGTCTATTTCATTTGGTCTATACTTTTTTGGAAAAGAACAAATCTTAAATTTGTTTTTGCTACGAAAACATATTTCACAGTGAACATTTAAAGAACAAATGTACATGAAAGAGACTGATGAATAATTAGCTGAATTTTTGAATATTATTAAATTCGTTTTAATCGAATGTACAGGTTTTCGAGCTGTTGGATGTGGGATTTTTCTCTCTTCGATGGCTTCTCTATTCATCAACGTTTCTTTGAGTCGGAAGACAAGACCGGTAACTCTTTACCTACTTAATTTTTCACCTTTCGATTTATTGAAAATAATAATAAAAAAATTTAATGATTTGTTGTAAAGTACTAGGTGGAAAATTTTTGGCAGAGGTTAACTGAACGATAAATAGAAGGCCATTTCATTCATCATATGTTGGAACTGAATTTTCATATAATATCTCCTCAAATCCAGCGATGGAAAATGAATATTGATTGAGTCTGAGAGAGAAAAATAACATTTTGAAGAAATTATTCAAAACAATTACGACTTGGATATTTATAATTAGGAACTTATAATATATATGATTTTGTTGGTGGTAGGGTAAACCCTTTTCATTTAAATTCCCGATTGAGGTGAAGAACATTCACTTGGCCAAGCATGGAAGTGATTCTGGCGTGTATGACAAGCAAGGAAGGTTTGCAAATTTTACTCTTACACTGCATATATCCGCAAACAAATTTTACACACATTTGAATGACAGTTCTACAAGTGAGTGCGATTGCCTTTCGGGACAGACTATACAAAAGATCCGCAAGTGCATTTACAGATTTTGTTAGAGAAATTTGCAATTTGGTATCATAGGTCTTTTCTTTAATTTGTATTTTCAAATTGCAGATCGATTTGGTTGGTAGTTATATATATTCATTTCTACATCAAACATTGCTGATCATGTTAAAAAATGAATTAAAATTGCCAAAAAAGAAAGAGAGCGTATTAAAATTGAAATTAGATAACATCACCAAGATACCTATACAATACCGAAATCGGAATTTCTCCTTTTTATTATCAGAGTAATTAATATTTATCATGAGCAAAAATTTCATTTTCTAGAAACCTACAATGAAACTTTTTTGATACTGACAAAAGATGTACTCTGATCAGTGTAGTTAGTGATTGTCTATTTTTCTTGTTGACTGTTTTCAAAGGTTCGTGTCATCTAAGTTTGAGGAGATATTTGCGAAGCATGCAGTTGCTCGTCCAGATTCCTTGACCTCAAAAGAATTGGAAAGTTTCATCAAATCTAACAGAGAGCCCAAAGATTACGCTGGATGGTATGTATTATGTGGAAAATGTTATATGTACCATTAGGGTTACAAATTAGTATACAAAATGCATTTGAAATTACAAAATTATTTTTTGCAATTTATTTTGAAAACTTTTCAAAAAGGCATTTATGATATTTTTGTCATTTCAGATACACTTTGTAACCCAATGTAAAACCTCATTGTACATGTAGCACGACCTGTATTTTGTAGATATGAAAGAAAATTCAAACTTGGTCCTGATTTTTCTTTTTAATAGAAAAAAACATACTAAAAATTCTCGGATTCTTAAAACGGTGGATCGATCGATCAAATTCAGGTTGGCTGCGTATGTAGAATGGAACATTTTGTACATGCTTTGCAAGGACAAAAACGGGTTGTTACATAAAGATGTAGTTCGAAACGCGTTTGATGGAAGCTTGTTTGAAAGAATGGCCGAGGAAAAAAGCATCAAAGAGGCCAAGTAATTACGAGAATTATGAACAGTGACAAATCAAGTTACGCAAGGACCATATTATGAAGATGAATAAAACTAAAGTAAATTGATTTGGATATATTGTACTAGTTCTTCATTCTTGATTTTGTTGTGTGATTGAATCATCGCTTGCAAAATTTCTGGGTTTCTTCGAGATATATATTGTGTAACAAGTACTTTGTATTGATCTGTAATTCATAATAATATGACAAGGCATTAGCATATGAGAATCACACTGATTTTTAGAAATTTTGTTAGTTTTTTCTGATCACTACTATAGATCAAGAAAAATATAAAGGGGCGGACTTAATTCCTGAATGTGAATTCTAGAAGAACTCCAACTTTATGATATAATATGACCAAATTAATGCCGATGATGATTTACAAACAAATAGCCATAAATATATAAAAGAAAATTTCAGATGGAAATTCAATCTTGTCGAAAAAAACTAAAATTATGTTATTAAAAGTAGTAGCTCAGTCTAGCTAGGGTGCATAAATCTACTTCTGAAAAAGCCAAATAATATGTTATGTAAATAAAAGTATAAGGCTAAGAGCTTTTCTGATTATTGTTTGAGCTCGTCAGCGACACAATGTTACAAAAAAGTTGTGATCTAATTGTCAATTATTTTGATTGATTCATTGACATATAATATTACTCGATAACATAAGGTATGCATGAATAACGTGGTCCATTTTTTTAAAATATTTATTGATTACGAAATAATATGTGAATAATGTGATTCTCAAAAGTCATATCCAAAGTAATTTTTCCATTAATTAAAAATAAAATAAGATATTAAAGTTTAATGACGTCAAGCCAAAAAAGGAAGTTAATCTCATCGTAGGTAGTTTTTCCATTACACAGCCTTGAATTATTCGAGGGCTCATGAGGCGTATATCTCATGAGGCGTATATCTCATCACCTCATGAAATACATCTCCACTGGACTTATACTCTAATTGGGCAGTTAATTTTCCAGTAAGACCCATAATTTATTAGTTACAATTATAATGAAGAAGGCATGACACTCACGACTTGGCCATCTATTTTATAAATGAAGACCTCGATCCACTCGGTTCCGGTTTCTTCTTTTTAATTACGAGTACGATATTCAGCCACGAGTCACCGAATTATTAATTTAAAAAAACGTGGTTTTCAAAAGTCATTGGCAAGTAATTAATGTTTTCTTTCATCTTCCATCAACAAGCTGACAATAACACACATATATGACTTCTGATCAAGAAAGTCCTCGCCAAATTAATGTTTCCATTAATCCTACAATAGTGATTGATAAAACAAGATATATCATATAAAATCTTGCATTTTTTTTGATGAAATTATTATATCTGATAATTTTATCATATAGTCTTAATTATAGTACGATCGTCCCTACGATATGTCTTATTTTGCTCAATATTGATGCTAAAAGATCTCCAGAATTGGATTTAAGTATTAAATGGATTATTATTATTTTTGGTAGAGAATGGATGTACATTATTGAATTTTAATTAAACAATAAAAAATTTTAAAAAAAAGGGAAAGAAAAATTTGATTCTTTGCTTTAAAATACGTCTCTGTTAAAATATAATGTCATTCCCTGATTATTGTTTTAGGTTGACACACTGTTGCAAGGTGCTATTTCAACCTTTAGCCATGATGTGTGTGTTCCAATCTTTGTCACGTCCCGATCCCGAGCTCAGCTTCATGTTAGCGTAAATGGATAATAAGTTCATAAAACAACTATTTCATATCGTGCATCATCGTTTTACGAAAATGATTAATTCATATTGTTATACACACATTGTAACCAATTCAAATACTTTGTAATCAATGTTAAGACAAGGCATCACAATCTCCACAAGATTTCAAACATATTTTCTTATTAACTAATGATCGATGGAATCGATTTCACCTTTAGCTATAATTTGTGTGTGATAATTTCCACATCAAAATTAAACCCACGCGTCCCAATTTTTCGTTCATAATTGAAAAACTTTTCCTTCATCTACACTTTTATATGTATATAAATAGAATGAAGATTGATTGAGTGTATAAATAGATTACTTAGAAGAAGATATGAAATTAATAATGAGTCCAATTTACATTGACTGAGATGATATATTTCGGTTGCAGTTCGACTCGATTCCGGTTTGTTTATTTTTAGGAACCGAAATTAAACTATGAGAGGTTCTTTGTCAACAAATAAATAGAGGCAAAAACTTGTGTGAGACGGTCTCACGGGTCGTATTTGTGAGACGGATCTCTTATTTGGGTCATCCATGAAAAAGTATTACTTTTTATGCTAAGAGTATTATTTTTTATTGTGAATATGGGTAAGGTTGATCCGTCTCACAGATTAAAATCCGTGAGACGGTCTCACATGAGACCCACTCATAAATAGACGTGGTTCTCAATAGTCATTGCTAAGTTAATGTTTCCATTAATCTTCCATTGATAACAGATTATATATAAGTAATGTGATTATCAAAAGTCATTGCCAATTTAATATTTACAAAAATCCTACATTAATAATGCATAAGAAAAAGATGCTTCATATAAATCTTGCATAATTTTTATGAAATTACTCTATCTGATATTTATATTGTTATTTCCAAATTTCCATGTCCATGTATAATAGGATAGGAACGCTGCCTTAATTTGTTTCAAGGTAATCTTAGTTTAACGCGATAGTTCACAAATCATATTAGTCAAATAAATTGCACTGAACAAACTCTGTATGACAGACTCATCCGTTAAAATATTGACACGAGGATCGATGAATTGCTTGACACAACATTCACCTACCCCACAAGCTCCAATAATTATTAGAAACACTTGTCATATAAGTATTAAATGCTGAATTGATGCGCTAAAAAAAAATAAAAAAAAAAGAAGGGAAACATTTGGTATCTCTCACATTAAAACACGTCTCGGTTAAATAATGCCACTTAATAATTATAACATAAAGTTGTGTTGACAATAAAATTTTGATTTGATAAATGAATTCGGTGGAATAGATTTCAAATTACTAACTTTAATACTAAAGATTACAAATTTGTTGCTAATATAAAATATTATCTATACAATTTTTAGTCCAACGGATTTGAAAATAAAAATAAAATTTCTAATAACAATTTCAAAATTATCTTCTAAATCATTGTATCCAGATATAATACATAAGTTTCGAAATGTCAAAAGCAAACCGGAGACATCCATTAAGTTCTAACATTAATGTTTAAAAAAACGAAAATTTGAAGGATAAAACAATGTTCGAAAAGTATTAGAGTTCATATTGCATAATTCAGTTGTAACCATTTTTCAAGTTAGTTTAGTTAGTTAGTTACGGAGGTTAAATACTCCTAATAGAAAGCAAACTAAGGTTAGATAGAATATATACAATTGCACTCCCGAGAGGAGAAAAACAAGAAATTCATTCTTCTTCCTATATGTAATATGGTATCAGAGCGGCCGCACGACGGATCTCTTTTTCTACTTTGAGATTGAGCAAAGGTAAAATTGCATTCAGATCACTGGTGACTTCAGTGTTTCTTCATTTCGGATTCGCCAAGGGATTTCGAGCTCGCAAAATCTCATACCAATGGCAAACACAAATTCGTCTGCGTGGAATTTATCATCTCGATCGGCAGTTGATGATCCTTCGAGTCCCTATTTCCTGCATCATTCTGATAATCCAGGGCTCGTACTCGTATCTCAACCACTCACTGGTGACAATTTTACGTCGTGGAGTAGAGTGATGAGGATTGCTCTTTCTGTCAAGAACAAGCTGGGTTTTATTGATGGCTCAATCTCCAAACCAGCAGATTCTGAAATCAGCTTACTCAGTGCGTGGGTTAGAAATAATAACATAGTCATTTCTTGGTTGCTGAACTCGGTCTCCAAAGATATATTAGCAAGCATTCTATTTGCGGAATCAGCAGAGGATATATGGAACGATCTTAAAGATCGTTTTCAACAAGGCAATGGTCCTAGAATCTTTCAGCTTCGCAGGGATCTGATCAATCTTCGACAAGGGCAAGACCCAGTCAGTGTTTATTTCACCAAAATCAAGGCCCTTTGGGAAGAATTAAATCATTTTCGACCCATGTGTAGCTGCGGGAAACGTGGTTGCAATGAGGTCAAGAATCTGGAAGAATATATTCAGATGGATTACACAATGATGTTCCTTATGGGACTGAATGAATCATTTACGCATATTAGGAGTCAAGTCCTACTCCTTGATCCTCTACCGCCGATCAGCCGAGTATTTGCTTTAGTTGTTCAAGAAGAAAGACAAAGAGCCATTGGGAATCAAAGCTCCATGAACGCCCCAAACCCCAACATGGCGTTTGCATTCAAGAATGACCAAAGTCAGTCACAGTTCAATAGTCGGCCACCACCAAGGTTTTCTAAAGGTAGACCATTCTGTACTCATTGCAACATTCCTGGCCATACGGTTGAGACTTGCTACAAAATCCATGGATATCCACCTGGTTTCAAGACCAGAAACAAGCAGGGGAACAAAGGACAGGCTGCTCTTGTCCATCAAGAGACTGACCAAATTTGTCATTCTGTATCCCATACAAAAGATTTTGGTACAACCTCAAACGTATTCCAGAATTTTGACAAGACTCAAGTGGAACAATTAATGGCAATGATGATTCAACAGCTTTCTACTTCTGAAAAGAAAGCTAATCAACACGAGGGTGATAATCCTTCAGGTATCTCAGGTACTTGTTTTTCCATTTCAATCCCCAGCGTATTGAACTCTTCCACTTGTTGGATCATTGATTCTGGCGCATCTCGACACATTTGCTCAAATGCAAGTGCTTTTATTTCTCTTAAGGCAGTGGACAACTCAAGAGTAACTCTGCCTAACAATGCATATGTTGAGGTTAAGTTTTATGGTGACATTAGGCTGGGTGATTATCTGGTTCTGTTGGATGTTCTTTACATACCAGAATTCAAGTTTAATTTGCTATCTGTCAGTTCTCTTCTTGCCACTACACAATATATAATCAGTTTCGACTGTGACTCGTTCATAATCCAGGACAAAACAACAGAGAAGATGATTGGCAAGGGTAAGAAGATAGAGGGCTTATATGTTCTAGATGCTAACTCACCATATCCGAAGGCTTCAGTCCATCAGGTTGGAATACAAACTTGGCACAGCAGACTTGGACATCCGTCCCTGAAAATCTTACAGCTTTTAAAAACACATGTTCATTTTGGTAATGCGGATTTTCGTGATGATGCAACTTGTTCAATTTGTCCAATAGCAAAACAGAAACGCCTACCATTTATTCATCTCAATAATAAGTCTTCCAATGCTTTTGATCTTATACATTGTGATGTATGGGGGCCCTATCATGTTCCTACAGTCAATAAACAAAGATATTTTCTGACTTTGGTCGATGATTGCACTAGATTCACATGGATTTTTCTAATGCAACACAAATCTGAAGCTTCAAGTGTAGTCTCCAGGTTTTGCAATATGATTGAGACACAATTCCATAAAAGAATAAAGGCATTTCGAACGGACAATGCTAAGGAGCTGGCCTTCACAGAATTATTTCAGAATAAAGGAATACTGCATCAACTCTCCTGTGTTGAAACGCCACAACAAAACTCAGTCGTAGAGCGCAAACATCAACATCTACTTAATGTTGCTCGGGCGTTATTTTTCCAGTCTAGCCTGCCTCTTGGTATGTGGAATGAATGCATCCTGACAGCTACCTACTTAGTGAATCGTGTGCCTTCTCCATCCACTCAAAATAAGTCGCCTTATGAACTATTACATCAAAAACAAGTCGACTATACCCATTTACGGGTCTTCGGGTGCCTTGCATTTGCTTCTACATTAGCGGCTAATCGAGACAAATTTATGCCACGTGCACGATTATGTGTCTTCTTAGGATACCCACCGGGTATGAAAGGATACAAGCTGATGGACATGAAAAGCAAGGAAATATTCATCTCAAGAGATGTCATCTTCCATGAGTTGATATTTCCTTTCTCCCATATATCTTCCACAGAAGAGCTCATTGATCCATTCCCTTCAATTGTGATTCCTAAACCAGCTCCGGTTGACACACAAGATCATTAGGAGAATTCTGTCATACCTCATCTGCACAGTGATTCGAGGCCACATGATCCCATCAGTTCACAGGCCGAGCCCATGCATCAACCTTCTGACAACAGCTTCCAACCAAATTTGCACCGTGATACTATGGCCCGAGATACACTTGATAGTTCTGCACTTCCATCTCCTACTCCATTACCTGTGACTGACACTCGTAACTCCTCAAGGGTATCTCGACCACCTTCTTATTTAAGAGATTATCACTGTCATATGCTAAAATACCACTCTCCCCCTTCATCAGCAAGCTCTTATCCTCTAACTCACTCAATCTCTTATGATTCACTCTCGCATTCTTATAAAAACCTTGTGCTCAATATTTCATCCCAATTTGAGCCTCAATTCTATCATCAAGCTGTCAAACTCGATGCTTGGCGTACAACAATGAAGGATGAACTTGATGCAATGCATGCTAATAACACATGGTCTGTGGTTCCACTTCCCCCAAACAAACAATCGATTGGTTGCCGTTGGGTGTACAAGATCAAGTACATATCCGATGGTACTGTTGACAGGCACAAGGCCAGGTTAGTTGCTAAGGGCTACACTCAACAAGAATGGGTAGATTTCTTTGAGACTTTCTCTCCAGTTGCCAAACTGTCCACTGTCAAAGTCTTTCTTGCATTGGCAGCTAGTCAAAATTGGATTCTCGCCCAACTCGATGTCAACAATGCATTCCTAAATGGTGATTTAACGGAAGAAGTTTACATGGACCTTCCCCTTGGCTATCACCCTCCTGTCCAGCAACATACAGCAGCTCCAAAACTTGTCTGTCAACTTCACAAATCCATATATGGCCTAAGACAAGCATCTAGACAGTGGTACACAAAGTTTTCTCAAGCCTTACTGGATTCGGGTTTCAAACAATCTCCATCGGACCACACCTTGTTTACCAGAGGATCAGCTCACTCATTCTTAGCTCTCCTTGTATATGTTGATGATATCATCATCGCAGGACCTTCACTTACTCTCATTCAAGGACTTAAGTCAGATATTCAACGCAAGTTCAAACTTAAAGATTTAGGTGAACTTAAGTACTTCATTGGCCTTGAAATAGCTAGATCTTCCAAGGGCATTTACTTATCTCAACGTCATTACACACTCCAACTACTTGAAGACACTGGTTTACTGTCTTGTAAACCAGCCAAGGTCCCCATGACACCACATGTGCGTCTCACTTCTGTTGAGGGTGATCTACTTACTGACATCACACAATATAGACGCCTCATCAGACGTCTTCTTTATCTGACTTTGTCTAGACCGGACATTACATTTGCGGTCCACAAACTTAGTCAATATGTTTCCAAGCCACGGACTACTCATTTACATGCCGTCCACCAACTTCTACGGTATCTCAAAGCTAATCCTGGTCAAGGGATTTTCTTTCCAGCTGCGTCTCCCATCCAATTGCGAGCCTTTTCAGATGCTGATTGGGCCAATTGTCCTGACACCAGAAAATCGATCACGGGTTTTTGTGTATTTCTCGTAGATGCACTCGTCTCATGGAAAACTAAAAAGCAAATCACGATTTCAAGATCATCCACTGAAGCCGAGTACAGGGCGATGGCAACTACGACTAGTGAAGTCATTTGGATCACTCAACTACTCAAGGATCTACAAATCACTCTTTCAACACCAGCTACCATCTTTTGTGACAATCAAGCAGCCATTCATCTTGCCAACAATCCTATATTCCACGAACGTACCAAACACATCGAGATCGACTGTCATTTCATTCGAGACAAGATCAAAGATGGGTCTATCAAGCTTTTACCCATTCGTTCACACCTCCAGCTTGCTGACATGTTTACTAAGCCACTACCGCTGTCCACTCTATCACAACTCATGTCCAAGATGTCTGTACAAAATATTTACAGTACATCTTGAGGGGAGGCTATTAGAGTTCATATTGCATAATTCAGTTGTAACCATTTTTCAAGTTAGTTTAGTTAGTTAGTTACGGAGGTTAAATACTCCTAATAGAAAGCAAACTAAGGTTAGATAGAATATATACAATTGCACTCCCGAGAGGACAAAAACAAGAAATTCATTCTTCTTCCTATATGTAATAAAAAGTAAGTATCAAGCACAATGATTTTATTTTAAAAGTAAAAATTTCAGATAATTCGGTATTTTTTGCAAACTTCCCTTCTCAATCCAAATTGAATCAAATTTAATTTGGAAAAACCTTGGTCAACAAGATTGTCCATAGCAACTTACTTAAAAATTTATATTCATTTCTAATACAAGATATACATTTCTAATACAAGATGTAATCATAATCCTTAATTATATGATGAATTAAGGTGGTTTGAATTTCACTAAGTTCTATAATTTGTCCAAAATTTTAAAAAGAAAAGAAACCATGGATTATTTACTTTAGATAAGTGCGAGATACAACAACAAACCTTCACCAATCACCACGCAAAATAATATACAATAACAACCATCATAATATATATGTGATTAAGCACTTATTTCATGCATCATGCATCATGCATCATCATCATGGCTTGAGATGGTGGCTCTCGATATCTCCTGTGAGTTTGATGCAAAGTCCCAAGAGTGTGAGTGGATCTTCGACATCTTCTTTGAGTTTCTCGTACTCCAAAGTCCATGTCACCAAATCGATATCTCCATGAGTTTCAACGTGAAATGTTGCATAAAATGTCTTGTACAATTCCAGCAGATCACCTTCGATTATTTTAAATCTGACTGATCTCTTTTCTTCATCGATCGAGTCCACTATCTCCTTCGCCACTTTCTTCTTGCCATCTTAATCATCACAATTCCAACTCGAGTTTTAAATTAAATATATGAAAACCGAGTCAACTTACGAGAGCATCGATTTAAATTGATTTTAGAGTTTCATTTCAGGCTATAATTAAACAGTTTTGTATTTCATTTCACCTCAACTGGAGTCGGGATTTGGAACAATATAAATATAAAGTAAAAGAAATGTACCGTGAGTGTAGTTCCAAATGAGAACTGAACCTGCAGTTCCCAACTCTCCTTGATGCAAACCACAGTCTTGAACGATTTCAGGGCTCATGTTGGATATCTCATGCGGCATATATCTGAACACCTCATGAAACACATCTCCGCCAGACTTGTATTCTATTTGGGCACTCAATTTCCCATTAAGACCCATCTCCAGCTGCCTCACACAATATAATAATAATATAATTATCACATACTGCGGTATCGCTGCTACGAGATTTGGCCATCTATTTATTGATGGAAGCCACTAGCCAGTGTGTTACGTGTATGACTTGTATTATTGAGCAAATAGAAAATAAAAAATTAAATAATAATGGTTTATTATTTAATTTTTTTTTCTTATTAAAAATATTGGAGTGTAATCTGTATATATCATGGTTGCATGCAATATTTTATTCTTTTTTATTCAACTTGGTGTGCAAGTTGTATTATTGCTCAAAGTTAAGACTATGTATATGTTAACGTTTAATTTAATTTTTTAATATCAATATTAATTCAAAAGTTATGTTTAGTAACTTGGAAAGTACAAGTTTTTTGGTGAGGTCTATATATATGTTTGGGTCGAGAAATTGTATGAACAAACGTTTGTCGTTTTATGAAAAATTATAGTTCATTATCTTTCAAACATTACATCAATTTAAGCATCATATTTCGTTTGTTCCATAATTATTTCACATCAATAATCTCTTTAATTTCTTCTTAATTGCACTCATTGCAATCATTATGAATAGGACTTGTGATATTGACTCTGATAGTAAGATCGAATATTTATCTCTTCACCAAAAACTTTAATTAATGATAATGATGAAACTCAAATCTTTTAAGTTATAAAACAATTCAAAGATCATATTTTAATTGTGATTTATGAAGTAAACAACAGTCATATGTTGGATGGACGTGGTCAGTGATAAATATTTGATTTTAGGGGGGCAAAAAAGTGAGGTCGGGTGGAAAAATCTATCTCGGAAAAGCCAAGACCTTTAATTTTTTTTAATTAAGAGTCAACTCAGAGATTTTCTTGTTTGATTTCATGGACAAGACAATCTATTAAAAAATTATGCAAATCATTTCGTGTCGTTTCCAATTATTTCGATGTATATATTATATTATTTTATTCATATGTGTGCATCAATAATGTAAGGGGTCATGGCCAAATTGATCCCAAAAATAACCAAAAAAAAAAAAAAAAA
>NW_027351963.1:77682-163655 GCF_012295235.1 Primulina huaijiensis
TTTTTTTTTTTAGTTCCACTATAAACTTAAACACTTTTAAAGAATAATTTTAGACAACTATTTATTTTTTATTTTGGTAAAATTTTAAATTATTTTATTTATTTGGTACATAAAAATAAAAAAATTCTATTATTTTAAACGTAGGATTGGAAAAAAGTTGAAATAAAGTGTACAATTTTAAAAGTATACATCATAATATATATGGTATCATTACAAGAAAAAAAAAATTTGATGATAAAAAATTATACCAACACTATATATTTTATATAAAATAAAATTAAATTTATATGGAAGAATTGCTAGTAATGACAAAAGTGTAGAGAAGCGGGAAAAATCGCACTTGCTAAACACGCTAACAGCTGGCCACTAGTCTCCCGTAGACTTCCACGACTCCTTTCTTGGAATTCTCCGTTGATTTTCTTGCATCTCTTTTTCCATAAGTCTTCATCCCATGTCGTTGATATGCTAAATTCATCGCACTACATGTCGCAAATATCCTGCTTTTATTTATTTTCCAGTATTGAAATCCCATAAATACACTCATTTTTGTGTCTAATTTCCGCTAGTCTTCTTCAACAGCTATAAATCATTCTCACACATTTATTTCGCTCTAATTAATTGATTCGCCGTGTTCTTTGGCCTTTGATTTTTTTATTTTATTTTATTTTTGCTTTTCAAATTCTTGAAATTGTAAGAGAATGGATGATGTGAAAGACAAGATGAAGGGCTTGATGAAGAAAGTCAAAAATCCCTTTTCGTCTTCAAATTCTGGCAAATTCGAAGGCCAAGGTAGAGTTTTGGGCTCTTCTTCAAGTCCCGATCAATCTGTATCATCATCTTTGTTTAATTCCAACGCTTTACCTCAAAAGACGAATAATATTTCTGAACCTTTATCTCGGAAGGTAAGCAATAGTTCTGAGCAGAAACTAGAGAATAAGAAGCCTGAAATATTGGCGAACAAGAATGGAAACGAGAAGGATGGTGATGCGTTTGATCCATTTAATTCATTGATCACTTCTGGGAAAAGGAATCCGCATGGGTATTCTTTGAAAGTGTTTGAATGTCCTGTTTGTAGTAAAGTGTATAGCTCAGAACAGGAGGTTTCTGCTCATGTTGAATCTTGTTTGTCCAGTGCAGATTTGAGTAATGAAAATGGTGGCGAAGAATTGGCGGGCGGTGAAACCCTGTTGCAGGATTGTGTGAGTGCATATGTATCTGGGAAGCCGAAGCATAGTTCGATGGAGGTGGTGATGAGACTTTTCAAGAATGTGGTGGCAGATCCGGAAAATGCAAAGTTTAGGAAGATAAGATTGGGGAATCCTAAGATAAAGGAGGCAATAGGGGATGTTCCGGGAGGGATTGAATTGTTGGAATGCATTGGGTTTGAGTTGAAAGAAGAAGGTGCGGAGATGTGGCTTACGATGGAAGTTCCATCCGAGGATCAGCTTGGTTTAGTCAAGAAAGCTATATCTTTGCTGGATCCAAAGAAGGATGAAGAGTTACCATCCACTGCTCCTGCTAAGATCGAGGAAGACCTTCAGCCACAGAAGGTCAAGGTCGATAGACAGGTGTAACTCCAATTCATCACGTATTGTGTTTCACATTTTAATAACATTTGCTTTAACTTATTTAGTAAAATATTGTCACAGCTGCCTTTGCTTTTGGTTCAGCATATATCATGAGAATTTTATGTGAGTCTTTGTCTTTGCCTAACTCCTTGGTTCAATGTGATCGGTTGATGAGGATGAGCCGTGCAAGCCTAGGAATTATTGATAGTGCTCACTAATACCAACAGATGAAGAGTGCAACAGAGAAGGAAATCTAACTAGTGGTTTATGAGAAGTTGGCACTCCTTTCTGTGTTTTATGGAGTGTGTAGATGCGTGTAGATATCTATAATTTATAGCAATAGAGAAGGAAATCTAACTAGTGGTTTATGAGAAGTTGGCACTCCTTTCTGTGTTTTATGGAGTGTGTAGATGCGTGTAGATATCTGTAATTTATCACAAACAGAAAAGATATTGAATTTTATTGCATTGTTCATAATCTTTTTTAGCATTTGATAACCTTTATTGAATGACCTTAAATAGGAGGTGAAAGAAGCAGTTTATGAAGGGATTGAATGTGCTGCAATTTCTTTGAAGCTCTCTCTTGTTTGCTAAAAAAGAGCATAACAAAACAAAGCAAAAAAAAATGGTCTCTTTATACTTTGATGCCTGCTATCTGAAACAAACATCTTTTCTACTATCACAAGATTCACTTGCTGTTAGTGAATTTACAGGTTCTTGGTAGCATCAGTTAATGTCACATCCAGAACATTAGTCTATTCTTCATTCATGCTTTTGGGGAAAGAGTTCTCATTACTGAAATGGATGATTCTTTAAATGCTTATTGAATTTTAATTTTAAAGCTAGATTTAGAATGTTTTCAACTTTATTTTCTATAACTGGCGGCACGATATTGCGTTGTAATTTTTCTTTCCTTGTCGTGCAATATGTCACACAACTTTAAGAAATCTGTTCTTACCAGTTCTCTATGTTCTCATCTATTTAGGTTCGAGTGTTCTTTTCTGTCCCTGAGAGTGTGGCTGCAAAAATTGAGCTCCCTGATTCATTTTACAACCTTTCGGCTTTGGAATTGAAAAGGGAAGCAGAGATGAGGAAAAAGAAATTGGAAGATTCAAAGCTTTTGATCCCTAAATCATACAGGGAAAAGCAGGCAAAATCCACCAAAAAAAGGTACAAGAGAACTGTCATTAGAGTACAATTTCCTGATGGAGTGGTACTTCAAGCTTGTTTTTCTCCATCGGAACTTACTGGCGCTCTGTATGAGGTTAGTCCTCTGGTATTGTCCTGTTATGTAGATGAATCTTAAACGTTATTTGGACAAACACTTGAATTAACTTAGAATCCATGTGTTTTGTGTTCCTGAAGATTTCTGCATTCCAGCTGCTACTTCTACTTCATTAATCATGTCACTTTTCCTCTTGTAATTCTCTTTTTTTCGAATAATTTATTCCCTGTACATGAATTTCTTTATGAGATCTTTGAACTTTCGGGTATAGTTTAGTTCGATATGATTAACTTACAGGCCTATATCTGAAACCCCTTTATGCTTGTAATTAATGTTATAACAATACCTGTTGATTCCGAAGATGAAAATAAATAAGAGTGTGTTGTATGATCTTGGCCTCAGATGATCGAAAATGGTTGTTTTTACTTTTTAGCTGACAAAAGTCCGTCAATATTGTCTTTCGCAAATTTATTTATGTTAACGAACATACAACAAGCCATTGCGCCCTCCATGTTGCTTTCATGTAGTAAACTCTATCTTGTTCTAACTACATTCATTTGGTTTTTACCTTAGTTTGTGAGCTCTGCGTTGAAAGAACCAATCTTAGAATTCGAGCTGCTACACCCAGTTTTGGTAAAACGTCGGGTAATACCGCATTTTTTGGCGACAGGAGAGAAAGCGGTGACACTTGAAGATGAAGATTTGGTTCCTGCAGCCCTTGTCAAGTTCAGACCCATCGAAACAGACACCATCGTTTTCACAGGTCTCTGCGATGAACTCCTCAAACAAATCGAGCCCCTTGTGCCTGATTCCGCCGTCCTCCCATTGTAATCTCAAATTTCTCCATTTAAGAACCAAAGTTCATCTTTCTTTTTCAGTCTTGCGCTATATTGTTCAACTCCACGGTTTTCAATTATTTTGATGATTAATTCGGGTGTAACGAGTTTAAACTGTAATACTAGATTGCACGGAATACGATGTCCTCTCTAATCCTCATTTCCCAAATTATTCCCGAAGGTAAGATTTTTGTTTATCCTCTCTTTAAACGAGAGTTACATGAAAACAATCACTTTTGGTATTTTGGTGTACTTTTCCCAAAAACTCATTCTTGCTTGACGCACGACTCTTGGTCACTATACATTTCCATTATTATACTTATTCTTCTACTATGAAAAAAAATAAAAAAGAAAGAGATTCGACAAAAAGCCCAGATTAAACATTGTTTAAGAAAAATAACTTTATGGTTGGGAGGGACTAGGAAGTTTTGGAATAGGTCTATGATTTGAATTTTGAAGAAATGAAGGGGTAGTTTGAAATTAGGATCTGATGAGGGTGAGCGCAAGTTTGGTCTGCAGGGCATGACAAACGACAAGTGAATGGAATCCAGCTATCTTGATTATTAATCATCGCAACCTCGTGTCTCGTGAAATCTTACTCCCAACCCATCGCACTAATTAATATATGGAACCCCGCTGGGTCAAAACCATAAATTTTTCAGTACAAATCTGAACCTTCATTCGTCAATGTTCTGAATCATCAATCAAAGCACATAAAGAAAAAGGAAAAATTCAATCTTCACCGTCCGATTTCTGACACACGCAACTCCCTCATTTTTTTTTTCTTTTGTATTTTAACCACTCTTGTTTTTTTTTTTGGCTCACCACTCTTGTTTTTGTGTGTTATATATAATTATAATGTTTATACACTATAAAGAACGAATACAGTAGATTCAGACAACAAACAAATGTGCGTCGTTACACTTCACTCACTGTGTACCAAGCTTGGGTGTTGGCATGCGATTTCCTTCCTCAACAGCACGCCACTCCCCCCTTCTTTTACTTTGTCTTAAAGCTATTTTCTTGGCGGTGTTCTCCTTGGGGGTTTGCGAAAGGGGTCCAAGATTCGATCTTTGGAGTTCAAGAGGAAGAAATACAGGGAAACGGTTCATGGGTTTATTGCTTCTTGCTCTTCTCTTTCTGGTTTCTGCTGCTGCTGCTGATGAAGGTTTGTGCTTTTTTCTTTCTCAACTTGCTTGGGTAAACTGTTCTGTGTTTTTTCTTCATTTTTGGTTGCTTTTACTGATTTTTTAGTTCTCTTGTTCTTCGCATTTCACTTATCGTTGAGTGCCATTTTTGTGATCTTGTTCCTTATCCATTGCTTGTTATTTGGCATTTTTATTCTGAAAAATATTGTCCTGTATTCATTTAGCTGACTTTAGTCAATATGATTTTGGTGGGAGTTACGCTACAGTTAGTTTATTTCTAACTATATTAGGGTATTGTGCAGTTATGCACTGCAAACTAAAGAATATTGTGCATGTTGAAGATATTGGAAAAGTTTACTTCTAATATGGAATTTTTTCCTGAATTAAATCCTTCAATGTCTCCCTGGACAGATTTGAAACAGCTCAGATTGTTTTCCGTTTAGACATATAAAGTGCATTATAGCTTTAAATAAACTTGGGGAGAATTATTGCTCTCAGTTCGGTTCTATTCATGTCAGTTCGGAGCCATTTTGTCATTTTTACATATTAATATCTCATATGTCAGCAAGTGACAAATCTCTGACGGTGCCAGTTCCATATTTAATATATGAACCTACATTTCTGTTTTTTAATGCACTTGGGATAAGTCCATATGCGATGTTTCTTTCGTGTACAGGTGCTTTCATGTATGTTTATTTTTTTTACATGTGCTATGGCAATAATTTAAATATAAAAGTACTGAGGCAATCTTGGATGTCTCACATGATAGTTGTTTAAATTTCATAGCAAAAGTCTATGGTACGTTTTTGCATTTTTCCTTCTGAAAAGCTCTTTGGTGGCATGCATGATACGACTTGTGAATTTCTAGGAGTTCTGAAGTTTCTTGCACAAAAGTATATCACTACCCGCAATTGGAGTGTGAACATTTATTCAAGTTTGTCTCTTGGTTGATAATGACATGACTGGTTCCGTGAAAATTCTTAAGGGTATAGGTCATTTATTTGATGAAATCAGTCTAAGAACTCAATTGAATCGTATCTTTTACCCCATGGATAAAGCACCAGCCAGTTTCTGTCTTAAAGTTAATTACATATATAAGAACTTTTTGTATTGCTTTAACTGGAGTATATATCCTGGACACTGAGTATATGGCAATATGTGTAGAAGATGGTGTTATTGTATGCTAATGATGTTTCTGTGAAGAAATGCTGGTTGGAAGAGATTTCCAGTTTCAGTCTTTAGTTCTTTTTACCATTCTAATTTTATCTTACAGAATGATTTGTCTATGAGTTTTCTTGGAAAATGTTGTTCGTGCTAATTGTTGATATTATGAGTTGGATAATAGGTTTCAGGATTTTGTTTATTCCTCTGTTATTTTTTCTTCCTCTTATTCTACGCTGGCGCATCTGGTTCTTTGATTAAGATTGCATTTCCGTAATTATTTTTTGCAAAGTTGTTTGTAATTATCTGGCTCTGGTCTTAGACAGTGCAATGTTGCTTTTTACATCATAGTTTTTAAGTGAGTGATTAAGATTCCGACCAAACTTGCAAAGTTTTTTACTTAACAATAAATTCTATTTCCGTTTCATATATAATTCACGTACTATTAAAAATATACAGTCTTATTCATGGGACTGATAGCATATACATATACTTTAGAATGAACTATGAATGATCTGCTTGATGATATTGCATTTTAAGACAATTTTTTAAAAATAAAAATATTTGACACTGGTATTTTTCCAACTCATATTGGCTGATCACTTAAAACATCTCAAATCTTATACATTCAAGCCCGAGTCAAGATTTGAGATTTCCACGCTTGCCTCCAGTGATTGAGACAATATTACGACTAAAGGGGTGAAATTTAAAAAATAAAGATTTTTTCAAACATATGGGGGTCAAATCACTTTTCCTGTTTATGTTTTCTTAGATAAATATATTCGACTTCAGGAAAATTGTGATATGAATTGGGAAGACTGCCACTGGTAGCAGTTCCTTTGTCCGCCAGCACTTCCCTCAGTTGATTATTTAAGCCCATTGTCTGAACGTATAACCAATCTTTTTATGGCTTTATTTCTTATTTTCAGCTTTCATTGGTGTGAATATTGGCACAGCACTCACTGACATGCCAAATCCAACTCAAGTGGTGGCCCTTTTGAAGTCTCAGCAAATCCGCCACATCAGGCTTTATGATGCTGACCGAGCCATGCTACTAGCACTTGCTAACACTGGAATTCAGGTCACCATATCAGTGCCAAATGACGAGCTTTTAGGCATTGGGCAATCTAACGCCAGTGCAGCAAATTGGGTTTCTCGCAATGTTCTTGCACATGTACCTGCCACCAATATCACGGGAATAGCTGTTGGATCTGAAGTCCTTTCCACTCTATCAAATGCAGCTCCAATCCTAGTCTCTGCCATGAAATTTATTTACTCTGCACTTGTAGCCTCGAATCTTGATTCCCAAATCAAAGTTTCTACTCCACATTCTTCTTCTATAATCCTCGACTCATTTCCACCCTCCCAAGCTTTCTTTAACCGTAGCTGGGACCCTGTCATGGTCCCATTACTGAAGTTTCTACAGTCCACGGGATCGTATCTTATGCTTAATGTTTATCCATATTATGATTACATGCAATCCAATGGTGTGATTCCATTGGATTATGCTTTGTTTCGTCCACTTTCTCCTACCAAGGAAGCTGTAGATCCCAACACACTTTTACATTACACCAATGTCTTTGATGCAATTGTAGATGCAGCATATTTTGCAATGTCTTATCAGAACTTTACGAACATCCCCATTGTAGTGACTGAAACTGGTTGGCCTTCCAAAGGCGACTCTTCCGAGCCAGACGCCACTCTCGAAAATGCCAACACATACAACAGTAACCTCATCAGACATGTTCTTAACACAACGGGTACCCCAAAGCATCCTGGGATTGTAGTTAGCTCATACATTTATGAACTTTACAACGAAGATCATCGAGCAGGGCCAATTTCAGAGAAAAACTGGGGGCTCTTCAATGGAAATGGGGTTCCTGTTTATATTCTCCACTTGACTGGTTCCGGAACGGTTTTGGCAAACGATACTACAAATCAGACATATTGTGTTGCAAAGAAAGGTGCTGATCCGAAGATGATACAGGCAGCATTAGATTGGGCTTGTGGTCCTGGAAAAGTCGATTGCTCTATTCTTTTGCAAGGGAAACCGTGCTATGAACCAGATACAGTTGTGGCGCATGCATCATATGCTTTCAATGCGTATTATCACGGAATGGCTATGACTGATGGAACATGTAACTTCAATGGAGTAGCCATAATCTCTACCACTGATCCAAGTATGACTCCAAAACTTTCTCATGTTGAACTTCAACAGATTTTATCGATTAAAACTAGAAGAAATTCCCGTTAGTTACTGTTGACACTGGTTTTTGTGTATATATACATATATTTATTTTCTGGTGCAGGTCATGGCTCTTGCATTTATCCGGGAAGGTATGGAATGATTCTTTTCCTCCAAATAAATGCCAATTGTAATATGCTGCTGCTGAATTTTTCTCAACATGTTAAATTTTATTTGCAGTGGCGGAAGAAATGGAACCTTGGTAAATGGCACAACTCTTGCTTCTGCATCCAATTCCACGGTATCTGGCTGCCGTTCACAACATTTCCATCTAGAAAATATTTATATTCATGTTATAATTGTTGCTTTAGTAATCTGGTGTGCCGTATATTTATAGTAGTATGAAGAATCCTGTCATGGTATTTTTGTAGTTCAACTGAACTAATGCCTAGAGACACTTGGTTTTTTTATCTTCAGCTCACCCATTTTTGCTCACTCTGCGAATTTAAGGGTGGGCGATATCGTGTGTGAAATTGATGGATGATAAGCAAAAAATAATTGATTCCTTAATTTGTGCAAACAATGCAAGTTGTTCAATTAAATTGATTGATATAACCATCCCTTGGTTCAAGTGTAATGTAGGTTCTCTTTGATCTTTGTCTAAATTTAAGAATGATGCATTTGCATTTTGTTAGTCACATCCCGCGATCGTGGTTAGTTAACATCGGCGTTGTTCATCAATCACACACTCGAAAAACAACCAGCCTCGTATCACAGTATAAACCGAAACCAGTTTATTTCATAATTTCAAAAAAAATACCAATGTCTTTACAATTGAACTAATGCAGAAACGTCTAACAAATAATTTTAAAAAGCGAACATTTGAAATTAATGCAACACGACTACTAATAATCTCGAAAATCACCAATCTCAAAATTGTTCAGACTTATCATCTTCAACCTGTTCTTCGGATAAATATGGGGAGGAGAGAGTAAGGGGCTGAGTATTTTGGGAAATACTTAGCAAGTGGGGGCCGTTCGAGCACAATATAACAGCATGTATAAAATTTCGAAATCACATGACTTGCATAACATTATTCATATCACATGCATGATATTTACCAGACACTGAGCTTTCTCAACTTTCTATGGTTTACTGATATCAGTCACTAATTTGTACTCTTATAAAGGGGCGATGTCATATAGCGGTTACATCCCCACCGCGTAAGGGTCATATCATGGTTGTGATTCCCACCCATATACAGTCGAATCCACACAGTGCCCAAAACCACATGACAACCAACACAAGAATGGAGTAGAAGAAGAAGGTGTACTCGGTCGTATTTTCATAAAAACGAAGAAACATGCATAATGAATTTTAATCTTTAAAACAAACCCACTTACCTTAATCCTCGAAGAAAAACGTGAAAAGAGTGGAAGGTTTCTTGCACAGGAAATTTCGAATTCCCTTCCTTGGCTTTGGACTGCAGCAGCGCTTTGGTACTCGGCAGAACCACGAGAGCCAATCTCGAAAATTCCTAGGGAGACTAGAGAGAAACTCGAAAATATTGATGAGTTTTTGAGGTGTGAATTTCGAGTTACATGGCCCTCCTATTTATAGCGGTTGGCTGCTATCATGTTCGTGTATCATTATCGCGTTTGAATTTTTGAATCAACTTTAAATCTAGGATAATTATCAATCTTTTATCCATAATCTTGGATGATATTCGAAATCTACATCCCCATCTAATGAATAATTCAAAATTATACCCTAAAAATACCCATGAATTCGAAATCTTGGAGATCACATTATCATTTGCTTGATCTTTATCATGTTATCTAAATATCATCTCAATCTTAGATCTTTATCTGCTCATCAGTTCGAAAATATATATACACGATAATATTTTAAATCTTGAGCTCAAAATATTGTACACGATAAAATTATCCACTCAACTTAGATAATCTTGCAAATCTTATATCTTATAATGAGATAGATACCTGATGATTGCGAAAAACCCTAGTACCCTTAAATTACAAAATATTATCACGATTAAAAAAATCTTAGATTTTACAGTTACGTCAAATATGATGACTCAAATTAAGATTGCATGATTGCATTGTATGTGGGATCTTTCCCTTGGTGACCAATTCAACAACGATGGGAGCATATTGCATTGATAGTTGAACGATTATATTCTTCTCGATAAATGTAATGTGATTTATAAATAAATGATAGTAGCCGACTCCTTACCTTACTTAATTGCAGAATATACTCGCGTGTTCTATGCTTGGCCAAAGTCGAGTTCTTATCATGCAATTTATTAGCAGACTACTTATATTACACCATTGTAATAAATAAAACTATACAAATGAGGGAAAAAAAGACGATGTCCTGACAAAGAGTTTCTTCTACTCTCTTACAAGATGTAATTCGAATGACAAGAATCACATACAAATCCTTCAGAACCCGCAAGCCTCCGCTGTAAGCCAGCATGTTCGTTACAATATGGCTTACTACAAAAACAGCATTTTGGAAGCTTGAGCCAACAATCCAAGCACAAGGAATCTACACAAGCTGCTTCTTCGAGTTCATCAATACCATTGAAGCAAACTCCACATTCTTTGCATCTCGGAATGCAAACATCACAACCCCTACATTTCTTCCCACAGACTCGTGGGCAGTCGAAAACCATTCTTACTTCATCACATATTGGGCAGACTTTCGCATCGATTGTATGATAAGGATCTTGGTGTGAAAGGGTGGGGAGTTTATTGTGATAAAAGATCTTGGATCGGTTTGTTTGGGATTTAAGGTTTGGGTTGATTAGCTCTTGAAGAATTTCAAGTTCTTGTTTCTTGATGCCATAGATGCCATTGATTCTGAGGCTGTTTAGATTGGGATTTGTTTGTGTGAGGAATTTTACTGCTGTGATGATTCCTTCTGCTGACAAGCTTGTACAAGATGGTACATGGAGCTGCAAAAATAGACTTGGAGTGATGTGAAAAATATATGCACAAGGAGCATATGATATAAAATATAGTAGCATAAATATATACTGATCAAGCGACGTCACCTCTTCAAATGAAAACGGGGAAGGAAAGGGAAGGTTAAGGATTCAAACCCTTCAAAACTCCTCTCCCCCAAGCTAAATAAAATAAATTAAATTAATAGCACACGAAAAATACTTGAAAAAACTCAAAAAAGAAAAAGATAGAGAGAAAAACCTAAAAAGAAACACGCGATATTGAAGATGATCACTTCTTTCGAGATCTCCCCCGGTAAATTAATAAGTATAGACACGACCAAACTAAAACCAACAAGTACCGGTCAATTTTCTTATCCTATAACAAATTTAAAATATATTTCATAAATTAAAGCTCTTCAGCAGTAAAATCACGTCATATTTCATGCATCAGGTGATGTGCTAACATGAGATGAAAGCTAAATAATGAGTAAAAGACAAGCCTTGTGAAACCTATAACGAAAACTTAAAAAATAACAGGAGAACAAAGGCTACACCTTGCTGATAAAAGAATTTTGTACCACAACCCTCAACAACCCCTCATCTGTAATCTTCACGCAGTTCATTAGAGCCAGGACTTGCAACCGGCCTTTTGCTTTCAACGCTGTTTTCATAAGAATGTCATCTGAAATACGAAAATTCAAAGGCCGGTCCACAACGAGTTGCATCCATGGCAATATGTCTTTGTTTATGGCATCTCTAAGTGATCTGCAAACTTGGGACATGGCCAAAAGTTCAAACAGAGGAAGATAAGTTAAAACAAAGAAGATTGCTTCATGGGGGGATGATATTTGTTCTAAACAATTGTTCTGTCCTCTGTTTTCCTCCATTCATATCATTTCTTGGTTCGTGGATGCTTGAAATGGGAATTTGTCAGGAGTTCTTGGACATAAAGATTTGTCTCGGCCAGAGGAAATTAAGCACGGATTGTGGTTTGGAGAATTGGATTATGGCGGCGTATCACACTTGTATTATCCATTTGTAACAAGAAAATCAGGCCCTTCATTTTCTTGGTCAAATTTACAGAAGTACCCTCCAATTTGGTTCAGGAAAATGAGGGACTGCTAGTATGTACACAAGCATCTTCGTTAGCAAAAAATACTCGAAAATATGTTCACAAGAAATATTACAACACAACATTAAGATGCCAATCACTAAACAAAAAATCATGTGGTGCACATTCGTTTTTTCCATGGAAAACACGTTATATATCAGTCTGTACGATTCTCAAGTTTTAGGGATCATACAAAATATGTGTCGGGAATGAACAATTCAGCATCGTTCATCGATCCAAAGGTTCTTGAAGAGAAGAACATAAACTTTATCTATTGAGAAATACAAAAACTCTCCCAAGGAATGTGTGACATATGAACCAAAGCTAGTTCCAACGATGCAATGCCAAGCTGGACCATATGTAGAGTCAAAATCCTGAAAACCAAACAAAAGCTAACTGTATAAACTAGCTTGTCCTGTGAAATAAGCATAAGACGCAAGCCAAGTTGCTCGGTCAGAGCTAAACTCGAGATCATCTTTGGCTAAGCTCGAGTAGCTCAGTCGAGTGGGAGTATAAATTAAATTTTTTACCTTTCTATTTTTTAAATATCAAGTTCAAGTAAACTACGTATTTACTCTTAACTTAGCCTTAAATCACATATTTGACAACTAAGTGTATAACGATTAAAGGGCATTTTCATCAATTTACTGCCGAAGAAGCTCGATTGATGTTCAAAAAATTCAAGATAGTAATCAAGTACTTTGAAATTTACTCCACTTGAACCCGAGCACTCAAAGATTGAATTTTTTTCTGGTTTGCCATCGTAGTCTTAAAGGTACAACTTGGAAGATAAATGTTTTCACATTTTTCCTTCTTCAATCGATTAGATATTCAGTCTGATCACAGGAATTTCACGTAACAAAGAAGGACGGTGTTGAAAAACAAAGTGAGAAAAACACAATAAATTAGGGACTGTGTATTAGTAATTTTGACTCGAAAACAAACCCAGTTCATCAATGTGATAATTGAACTATAGATATTTTCATTAATTTTGTATGTTCAAGAAAACTGATTCCATAATCATATGGATCCAAGAAAACTGATGGAAAACAAACAGATACCAATACCAAATTCCATGCATTTAAGAAAACAATATACGACAGTCCTTTAGACCAAGAAGACCAACAGGGGAATTTCATCAAACTTCCTTTGCTCGAAAAAAGGAAAATAATCTTAAAAATACACAAAAAATTATGCCATCAATTTTTAAACCCATCAGCAAGGAAAAAGAAAAGCGTATATATCACCTTCTTGAGCGCAAGGGCGAGGCGTTTGCTATCAGGCTTTCCTGAAGGCATGGAATCAAGATTATTTCTTGCTGTTTTAAAGGCGTGATCTTGCAAAGACAGGGCATGTCCGAAGCCCTCAGGCGTATATCCATGCAAGCATTTTGCTGTTTCTGATTAATGCCTTTTTTCTTCTGAATCAAACTGTTCAAGAATTTGCTTCTTCTTTTTAATTCCTCCTCTGCTCCCTCCATTTCACTGTGGCTCTTTATTTATTGTGATGCCTCATATATAGTTTTATGTATGTATATATCTTGTGATACATGGCAAAACGAAAGTGTGTTCAGTATTATTATTATGTTTTGAGGCATTTTATTTTTTGTGGAGTGTGGACAATGACGGAAAGTAGGATCAAGTATAGTGGACCATTAATTATGCTAAAAATTGTTATCGTATATATATTACATATATTACAGCGGGATAAATTATTGCTCTAACTTAACTTTTCAAATTTTTCACATGCACATGCTTTAGAAACAACCGCACCACAAGAAATTCATTTATTAAACTTATATATAAAATATTACTGGCTTCTTTGGTTCAGTGATCTCGATAGTCCCCTCGAGCATCTTGGCCACCTTCCCCATCGATGGCCTCATATCAGGCCTGTCCTGAAGGCACCAAATCGCTGTCTTCACCATGCGATTGACGATATCAAAATGAGCTCGAGAGTCGTAGCTCTGCTTGATCCGACGGTCCAAAATGTCGTCCACGTTCACCTCCTTGAAAACCTTGTCAAACGCCCATCCGGGCAAGAACCATTGGTGACTCTCAACCTTCAAATCAAGTTGCTCGAAGTTTCTTGAACCGCTCACTATTTCCAGGAGGACTAATCCGAAGCTGTAAACATCTGCTTTTGAAGTAATTGGTCCGGGCTGTGTCCATTCTGGTGCTATGTACCCCCGGGTTCCACGCAGTCTTGATACACTCACCATGTCCTCTTTCTGCTTCAACTTGGCTAGCCCAAAATCCGAAACCTTGGGGCAGAAATCATCCCCTAGGAGTATGTTCTCAGGTTTGATATCACAGTGTAGAACCCACTCTAAGCATTCTTCATGCAAGTATGCTATGGCTCTAGCCACCCCTAGAGCGATCCTGTACCGAATATTCCAATCAAGGATCGGTTTCTTTTTTGAGCCAACGATAGGAATTGTTTCTTGATCCATCTCTGAAGATTCGACCTCAACCTCTTGGAACAGGAAGTCACTCAACGGCCCATTTGGCACGTGCTCGTATACCAATATTTTCGTACCCTTTTCGGCACAAAAACCCCACAATCTAACCAAGTTAAGGTGGTGCATTCGAGAAATAATCGTAACCTCAGCCCAAAAATCAGCATCACCACCAGTACTATTATGCAAACGCTTGACAGCTACGACCCGACCATCACTTAACTTTCCCATGTAAACGATACCAAAGCCACCTTTCCCAATCTCTGTTGAAAAGTTATTTGTGGCATCTTTAAGTTCAGCATAGCTAAACCTCTTCGGTCCACCGGAAGGCATAACTTCAAGGCCAAATGTCCTAGCCATGTCTCTATACTTGATGTACTTTTGCAAAAATGTCCAGAAGAAAAACACCCCACTTATAAGCTCAGCTGCAAATAGAGTGCATATAATCAATATATTCCTAGTGTTGGTCTTGGACCCAGTCGGGGGTAGAGGAAGGCTTATTCTCTCCGGACAAATAACCTCCATCAAATCGGTCATGCCAGTGAAGTTAGATACATCAGTTTCAGACTCGTCGACTCTCAAGAACATGGAGGTCTCCGTCCCTGGTGACCAGTATCCATCAATCATCTTATCTAGTTGTAAAACACAATAATTTGTTCCATCATACTTAAACATGAATCCAAGACAATTCGGAATGGCTAGACAACTGGCTTCACATGTCGAAAAATTTGTGGCCATGATGTTACTCTGATTCAAGCCTCCTGTGAAATTCACAAAATCCAATCTCAAAAACTTGGTCCTTCCAGTTTCCTTGATAGGAATTTTTCGTTCGCACGAGTCATGCGCTGCTTTCTTGAATCCAGGGGGGCAAACACAAGAAGTTGAGAGATTTGACGCATCATACATACATATAGAGTTTTCACCACAAATGCCATGAACTGTACACAACTGAAACACAGCTTGCCACCCTAAAATCCATTGTCTTGACCCGAAATCAAAACTATAGAGCCTAAGATTTCCATCATCATCAAGACTCAGTTTTCTCAACATTTTCACCCCAAAATCCATTGCATAATAAATAGAATTCTGACCATATGTCAAAATTCCATACTCATTCAAACTTTGAAAAGAAAAATTACGAAGATTAATCCAGTAAGTATCATTAGTACTCACCAAAAAGAGCTTCCTCGAATCAAACATGAACTTACCATTTTTGGATGTAAGAACAGTTCCGTTAATGTTTTGTCCAGGAAGAATCGTATCAGAAGGGAAATCAAAACTTTGAAAATCACCATAAAGAAGATTACCGGTAGAAAGCAACGAAAGCCCACTCCCATTTACACGGTCAACAGCCCGAAAGGGCCAGGAGTTCCCCCTATCAGTTGACAAGTTCACCAGCCGCAGCTCAAGGGAGGAAGAGATGAGCAAAGAACCGGAAGCGGACACAGGAGAAAAGATATTAGCCGACCAAACGACGGCGTCTTGTGAGACGTTGTAGAACCATACTGAGAAAGTGTAGAGGTTTTGGGAGCTGGGGAGAGGTAGAAAACCAGCGGCGAAGGAGGAATTCGGGGAGATTAGGATTTGGTTTTGGGTTGGAAGCCATGGGGAGTCAGAAACTGAGAATGATGAGATTTTTTTTGGCGGAACTTGCGAAGAAGAGAAGTGGAAAAACGAAAGGAAGAGGAGAAAAAAGGAGTAGAAATTGGAAGACATGAATGAAGATCTCATTGAAGATGGATCATTCGAAATGCAAGCAAGCAAGCTTTCACAAATTAGACGACTGGCTTTCAAAAAATTTGAAGAAGAGGGACCAAGTTTTTTGGAGATTTCTACTTTCGAAGCAGTGTTTTTTTTGCCCTTCTCGGTGTGATATGGAGACCAGACTGGACTGGCTCAAGCAGCCTGCAGAGGTCAACGGTTCGTGGGTTTCGGTCAGTTTTTGTCGCTCGGTTATATTTAACCAATTTAGCATTTGCCCCAGTCTGCAAGTTCTGATAGGCTTCCCATGTCGACTAGTCCTCGTACTTGTGTCGTGTTAAAGGGGCTGGATTTTTTTTAAAAATAATATGAAAATAATAATAATAATAATAATATTATTATTATTATTATTATTAAACATATATTTGATTTACATAAATATTTATTAAGCAAAAACCCTAAAATTAAAATATATTTGATTTACATAAATATTTATTATGCAAAAAACCTAAAATTAATTAAATATATATTTACGATAAAAAAATATTATAATAGACATGATATCAATACGTATTTTAAAATTTTATACATGAGGTAGAAGTCGTCGAGCCATCCATTATTGACATGTATCGTGTTGACTAAAAAATTGGATTTTATTAAATTATTATCATTTTTTAGACACAATTATTATCATATTAAATGAACATGATAGTTTCACAATATAAGCAGTTAGTTGGCTTTGACAATTAATGTTTAATATTGTAACAGATAATGTTGTAGTAAATATTATAATATCGAATATTTATCATTTAATCAGAAATTATTAATGTCCATGTCGTTACAACTTAATTTTTTTAAAATCTTATGGTAATATTTTAATTATACCCTTTATAAAAATTATAACTGCTAAAAACAAATCTAATCAAAAGTTGCTAACATACCATCGACTGAACTCTTGGCTTTTCAAATATATATATGGTTCAACTAGGCTTGTGATTGCAATTTTAGAAACTATGCTTCAGTACCAATGGAAAAATGGTGGAATCAATCATTTGAATATAGTTTACATTTTGATTCTTGGCGGTGTTAAATTAGTTTGAGTCGAGTTCAAATCGATTCGAAATAAAATTTATTTTATGCTTAATATAAGACATTAATCGATTATACATCACTGTTTTGTTCAAAATTTCGTTCAAGTTAAATGTCATGAACCCAACGGTTGCTGTCGCTAGAACTATCCGTGTAACTTCGATGACTGCTCATCCTTGGCTTCTAACTACTATACTGCTTTTGTAAGATCATATGCAAGGCTGCTCGATGAAGTTATCACTTACGTACGTTCTCCAGAAACGCTCGAACAAATTGCTGATCAAGATGAAGAAACGCTAGAGTATAAAACCAAAGACATGAGAAGAATGATAGAAACCTTGCCTCAACCCCAGAGTCTGATGGATCGTTGCATCGACTGTCATCCCATGGGTGCAGCTTCAAGATGCTTCCTCATCCAATCCGCCATGGAGCACATAATCCGAGATAGTTTTATGTGTTACTGTTAGGTGCCCATCAGTGATGCCGTACCTTCTATAGCTGGCTGGCCAACGTGCAACTTTCACCACAACAAGAAACAATGCAATATGATATGTTAGGATAAAACGGGGCTATGACGAATTGATTTTGACCTCTCCAAATATGCAGTAAACCAAGACGAAGACCACAAAGGTTTCCCGATCAAAACCCCGGTTACTGATAACCAACTCAACCCTAAGCAGATAGCCCCTAAGCACACAGCTCACCACACACAGTAGGCAAACTCAACCAAGGCTTGAAACAATACTGATCGAGACAGCACAAGGACCCGAGGACATCTTCCAATCTCACACACACTCTTGTATATCACTTTAGGAATAGAGAGGAAGAAGAGAAGAGAAGAGAATAGCTCACATACACCAAGCAAGAGCACTACACGCAGAAGAAGAATGAAGATGAGACAACAATATTTTCTTTCAATCTCTCGCTACTGCACTCTCACGCCTTGGCTATTGGCTACTGGGAACAATCGGTATTTAAGAATAATATATAACGACCTAGTAGGCCAATGCTTTAAGGGAATCGGCTTTGGGTTATTGGGCTTGGGATAAAGTTGGGCTAAACCCAACATTTACACCACTCTCAAAAGTTAGATTTCTATAATTTTATATAATCTGATCCAGTTAAAGTATCGTAGTAGCTTAGCAGCTTTTGGAATCTTTGAGAAAACATCATTTCAAGCCGAAAAAGTGTCCAAACATCACGATTTCTGCAAGTCTATGGGATATTGTGGATCCTATGAATATTCTTTAGTTGAACGAATCCCATAAATCCAGATACAAGCACTCGAAACATTTCTCAATGGGATGTGGTCCTTCACTGATCAGTCCTCGTCATCTAATGTGTGAACTCTCACGTCCAACGTGCAATTCCCATTGAGCTTCACCGACGACTCTAGCGAAAAGCAAGCTGTATCTAGACCAGAGAAACGGTTGTTTGTTGATCAAGTGGAGAAAGAGATGTAGAACTAGTAATGCGAATCCGGCTATGCAAGAAAGGCAAACACGATCGAGATTCAGTTACGTCTTCAATTCAATGAACAAGAAGATTTTTTAAACATCCAAACTTTAATCTTTGAAAAAAAATAACATGTGTTCGCCTCTAAATCATGCGGTTTAGTAACAAATAACATAAATAAAACAATCGATCTCAAACAAACCTTCAAAGAACACGTCTTTCACAATTTGAATGAATAACAATCGACAAACGTCACAAAATTATGAAATTTTGATAAGTTTGATTTTTGTAAAACATACAAAAGTGTGAAACAAAGCTGAAGTTTTTGCTTGAGAGAAAAACTCTAAATTTTCATTCAATAATTATCTATATATTTTTCAATAATGTTTACAAGGTGTTTATATGAAAAAATACAACAAAAATTGTAAGTTAAGATTTCCATGTTGAATTCTGCAGTGGGGTGCGCTGTGGCAGTGATTTTCATCCTTTGGGGCGGGGATTTTGGTCCGCTCAAGCGTTCTATCCTTGACATGGCGTGCTGGGACGTGTGTTTCTAGCCGTTAGGCACGTTTTGGCTGCCTTTCGGAATCATTTTACACTCGAATGCTTTGTTCTATCCACTTTTGGGGACTTTGATGAAAATAACATGATCGAAAATTTTATTTGGTCTTGGGGATTGAGTTTTCCTTTATTTTATGAATCTTTGTAATGATATGGTGTTAATCCACACTCTTCTATTATCATTCTTGGCCTGGATGCCCATGTCACGAGCAAATACGGATACCCACATTGCAAATGAATTTAATTCTCGTTAACAAGCAAGTAAAAGTAATTAATCTAACAGCAAATAATTTTATTCCACTACATCAATATCTACACCAAGCTTTCAAATTTGAGAAGAAATGTCAAATTTGATATCAAATTATAACAAATTCATCTACGACTAAAAAAAAGATATCCGTCTATATATGAATCTTACAAATTGAATAGATGGACACCATGAATATAACTAAGACGTACAGTATTCTGAGTGTTTTACTAGTTATGATAAATTTAATTAATAATATTTTAATTTGATATACTGTCGATTTAATATTAATATCATTTAAAAAAACCTAACGAAAATTTTCCATTCGATATGAATACGTATTAGACTATCGCCTCTACCAATCGTTTCCCCCCACGGCCAGAGCGGCGGCCAAAGTAACTGAAGTACACACCAACGTCCATCCTTCGCATCCAATAAAGTGAACAAGAAAAGGCAGTGAATTAAGATCGTCAACTTCGCTTTCTTCATGCTTTCAGATATCACAATATCCTCACCTACCACTCTTCTTCATCATAAATCAAAACTGCTTCATCTTTCCAAACACAAGGTCGGATTTTTTCAAGTTCATTTTGTAGAACCCTTTAATATTTCAATGGCGAAGAATGTTCCTTCATCAGGAACTCCATTGAAATGCGGCCGAAGTGAAGAGATCGAGAATAAAAAACCAATCTTTGATCCTCACAAAATTGACTCAAAGTTGGTTCAGGAAATGGCATATGATGCTCTGGTCTGGAGTTCTCTTCGTGGGCTTCTTGTTGGGGACAAGAATTCGCAGGTTGAAATTGAGTAAAGAGCTGACAGTATAATTTTTTGCTCCTTTTTTGGCATTATCATTTTTTGTTTCCTTGAATTCCAAGTTGTGTCTTTTTTTAAAAAAATTGTTTGTACTGTCATTAATTGCTATTGATTCGAGTAAAGATAGGTGATACTCTAACTTATTTTCATTGTTATTTTTCTGATTTTCCCATGGTCTTTTGGTGAAATTTTTGCAGTGAATTTGAGGCTAGTATCTGATCGTTTTGCTTTTAGGTGTAAAGTTTAATCATTTGATGCCTGGTATTTTAGCTGATTTAGTTCAATGTCGCTATATATTTTTGACAAAATTTCGCTTTGATGTCCGAATGTGGAAACGTTTTTTATTGTTAATTCCTCAGCTGAATCATTAGTTGGTTTTAGTTATAATATTTATGAACTTGCAGAGATCAGGAAGAGTTCCAGGGGTCGGCCTTGTTCATGCTCCAATATCTTTGCTACCTCTGCCATTTCCTGAAAGCTGTTGGAAACAAGCTTGTGAAGTTGCTCCGATTTTCAATGAACTCATTGACCGTGTAAGCTTGGACGGGAAATTCCTACAGGATTCGCTCTCTAGGTTGAAGCATTCCTGCTCTAAGTCAAACACACATCTGTGTATCCATTCATTCATTCACCATTTATCGTAAACTGATGGATGACTCAAATGCATATATATTGTGTGGTTTGCCTTAATGTTTAAGTGTTCGAGTGTCCTAACTGACCATAAACATACCTTTGTTAAGTTTTGGTTGAATCAAGTAATGCAAAATTTGATCTTTTATACGTTTCTTTTTTCCTTTTCAATTTTTTTGGTATCTCTGTAATAATTTCATTGTTCACCTTCTATTTCTAGAACCAAACAAGTGGATGCTTTTACATCTAGACTCCTGGATATTCATGCCACGATGTTAGACAGCAACAAGATAGAGGTATCTTCTTGTTTGGATTTATTTTGTCCGAAACCAATTGACGTAGGTTTGTTATTACTTATAATGATACTTGCTTTAGAATGATGTTACTGTTTTAGATTGCAAATTTTGTGGAAAAGAAGATTGAGGTAAAATGTTCTGTTAAAAAGTAGAGAGTGGAAATTAATCCAACAGAGTTGGGGTGTTATTCTTCTTTGACATATAGTTAGTTGGAAAGAATTACTCTATTAATGATTGTAAATTAAAATTTTCAGTTCATTCAAGTTCTTTCTGCTATTTTAATTTTAGTTTCTTTTGATTTAGTTCAAATAGTTATTTTGTAAAATTGTTAAATGGTTACTGATTATTTGCCAAATGTTATTTTTTGTGTCGCAGATTTAGAATTACCTTTTTTGTCCTTTTTCATTCGAGTAATAGGCATATTTAAATTTTTTAGAACTTATGTTTCCTTATCCATGATGCCACCATTGGGACATTAAGCAATCAAACCCCTGGTATGTGGAAGTACTATTAGAACTCAAACATCAAGTGAACGAAAATGTCTATCCTCAACTTATATTTGGTGAACGGAAACTAATTTTTGAATTCATGTTATATTCAAATTGCATAATTTACTACTCGTACTTGGAAGTGACTAAATACTCTTGGGAAGAAGGATTGTCAGTCTTTTAGGGCTATCATTGTTTCTGTTATTCTTTTTGGCATTTTCCTCTTCTTTTAATGGTTATCTTTACTTATCTTTTCCTTGTACATTATTAAAATATTCATAACACACCGCTCAACTTTATTTTGTCTATCTTATTGCAACCTCTAAACTAATTTTGACGAGATCTCTTGCTGACCTTAAATGAAGTAGATAGTATTTTTCTTCTATTTTGTAGGAAAGGGTGCTGATTTTTAGATACTTTATATTTAGGATATACGCTTAGGACTACATCGCTCAGACTATATGCTGGACGAGCAAACAAATTTACTACTCCAAATAGAGCTCAACACAATTTCATCTTCCTTTCCTGGACTGAGCTGTCTTGTTAGTGAACTTCACAGGTTATTCAGGATATTTTCTTATTTTTTTCATTTGTATCAAATAATATTCTTATTTTGTTTATGTATAGTCATTTTCCATCATATAATTCATATTTTATGACTTGTTCTTTTCCATTATATTATTCATATTAACATTTATTGCATCTAAAACATTACTCCTGAGGCGATTTAATTCATTTAAGTAAGCCCAAGGCTGTCTAAAGTAATGCTTGCATTTTTTGGGTTCTTTGTTGAACTAGAATATGGCACAAAAATTTTTATTTATCCTCTAAACGTGTTTCTTCCAATAGGACTTTATTTATTATTTCCTTGTAATTTTATGTAGACGTCTAAAATGTTGTGATGAACAGAAAATAATAATAAGACCTATCATATATAATTAAAGAGTGAAATCTTTGTAATACTTGAAAGTTTAGGACAGTTTGGATCCTCTACAGTCCTGTGGTGGTTTCTATGTCATTTTAGATTCTGATGGCTATTAAACAAACTGTTGTCGGTTTTTGTTGCAGCGGTTTGATAGTACTAAAGTGCATCTAGGTTGTCAGTTTTGCAACTTTTGAATTCTGTTATAAAAATAAAGGTTTCCGTTTCTGGAAAAAAAGGTTGGGTGCAGTAATAGGAAAGATAGGAGGAGAATGTGGAGGGTAGCAGCTTCACTGTTCGATTATTGCTCATTTTGTATTGGAAAATATCGCCCTTGTATTTTTAGTTCGTTGTCTGGGTTATCAATATCCCACGAATTATTTACAATTAAAATTAGGTGAATATAAAGAGGGGTATTGTTATTTTTAGGAGCCTGCTTCATCAGTTCAAACAGCACCTTGTGTTAGATCCCGGAAGGATTCCACAAAACAATGCGGTTGGTCAGTTTGCCGACGCAATGGCTAAAGCTTGGATCGAGTATAATAACCCAAGGTTGGTTAACTTATAATATGCTGTTTTTCTCCCTGAATTTTCTTGTCACCATCTTAATTAACATGCTATTCAGCGCTGTAGTTATGGTCGTGGTTCAAACTGAAGAACGGAACATGTATGATCAACATTGGCTTTGCACAGTATTAAAGGAAAGATATCCATTTCCGTACCGTGAATACCGAATTTACCGTTTACAACATTTTTATGTATTATCATCCTCTTTTTTATTATTTTTTCGTAAGATTTCTTCTGGAGATATATCCTTAGCTAGATAATACATTTCATGTTAGAAGCATTAGAAAGACATTGGCGGAGATTGATGCACAAGGAAAGCTTCTGCCAGATGGAACACTTATTGTGTAAGCGTTAAATGAGACTTAAATATTACGTCAAAGTTGGTGGCTTGTCTGCTTGAACCTTTAGAGCTACATTTGTAGGGATGGTGAATCGGTGGCAGTGGTTTACTTTAGAGCTGGCTATGCTCCAACTGATTATCCTTCAGAATCGGTGAGTCAACTTGTTTTTTGCTTTGTGTTTCCCCTTTAGAATGAGTGAACTTGCCAGTTTTTATTCTATTCGCCTGATTTAAAGTTCTCATGTAGGAATGGAAAGCTCGATTACTGATGGAAAAATCATCGGCAGTCAAATGTCCTTCAATTTCTTATCATTTGGCTGGCACCAAGAAGATTCAACAAGAGCTGGCAAAACCCAATATACTCGAACGGTGATACATCTACAACAGTTTTGTAAATGCAGAATATTATTAAATATATTAATAGTGAAGGTTTTGGTTCCTCGATATGAATTATGTTTTTTTTTTTCAAGTTTATTCAAGCTGTGACCTTGTATTTTGAATCGAGGGTGAGAAAGGGTTCACAATGGTTTTGTGAATGTGTTCAAATTTTTGCAATTTGTACCTTCAATGCGTTCTCGGATTAGTTTCTCTGTTTTCCAAGCAGTTTTCTTGAAAACAAAGAGGACATTGCTAAAGTGAGAAAATGCTTTGCTGGGTTGTGGAGTTTAGAAGACTCGAACATTATCAAGGATGCAATCGAGAGACCTGGATCTTACGTCATGAAGCCCCAACGGGAAGGAGGAGGTCCGAGTTCAGACTTGTTATTAATCTAATGCAAATTATTGCTATAATCATCGACAAATTTTCAACTTTTCAATTTAGGCAACAATATATATGGAGATGATTTGAAGTTGGCACTCGAAAGAATGGAGAAGGTCGGCAATGAGGAAAATGCATCCTATATTCTTATGCAGAGGATTTTTCCAGCCATTTCTCCTGCAATTCTGATGCGAGAAGGCGTTTCTTTTAACGATAACGTTGTATCAGAACTTGGGGTGTATGCAGCGTATGTAAGGTGAGAAATCTAGCAATGATTTCTACAGAAAAAAACAATCAAATGATTATATGACTCGAAAATTTTTACAGGAACAAGGATAAGGTGATCGTGAACGAGCATTGTGGTTACTTGATGCGAACGAAGGTCTCATCTTCAAACGAGGGCGGCGTTGCAGCTGGTTTTGCAGTTTTAGACAGCATGTATTTAGTTTGAGTGGTGAGTTCTTGTGGCTATGTTGATTAAGTTTTCAGGTTGTCTGTTTTGTAACTTAGATACAGTGGGCAGGCTTTGCAATTGGTTAGCAACTTAAAATATTCTTGGACTTGGTTTAGGCCAAGGGTGCAAATGAATTTATCTAAACCTTGTGAGCTTTTCAAGGAAGATTGTATACATTATTTGATCCGTATTCGAAATTAACAATCCAAAAGTCGAGTTTGAGCATGTTTGAATATATTTTGGACCCAAATTATTTAATCTGGCTGCAGAGCAGGGCCGGACCTCTTGCGAGGCTGGATAGGCCACCGCCTCAGGGCCGGGCACTTACAGGGGCCAAAAAAACTCATTGGTCTTATGTTGTTGAGGTATGCACCTAAATAATATGAGCATTGGACTTTAAAAAAAATGGACATTGACCCAATGAGAATATAATTAAATAAAATGATTGTGTTAATTGAGGATTTAATCTAATTGTGTAGAGCTCGAACAATAAAAATACACGGCTCATTGATTAAATTTTTAAAAAAATTGTATCCATTAAATAGTAATGTTTGTCTAATATATTTATCATTTATATCGGATCGGGTTGGATTTTTATACTTCACTTGTTGATTATTTTGCCTCTTCTCTTGAACTTATGTAGTTGATTCATTTCAAAAAATAAAAATTTGTGATACTTACCTATTTTATATATCTCTATTTTTCATTTTCTTAAATGAAATATTATATATATTATTTAAAACAAATCATATATTATATTTTTACAATATTGGTTCAATATATTTATCATTTTGTTATTTTAATAGTTTATATCGATAAATTTCAATTAAAGTAATATTTTTTGTAATTTTTGGCAATTTCAATCTTTTTCTAATATATATTGTTCATGCGACACTACATTACATTAGAACCAGTCGATATTGTAACACATGAAATAAAAATCGTAAAGAGATGAATATATAAATCATAAATTATGTTTTTCAAAAATCTATTGTTTAATTATTTTTAGATCCAAGAATAAGCAATAAAGTTGTTTCAATCGGTCAGGCATAAGATTTGTCATCAAAATGGCCTTTTGAGATTCTTGAAATCAAAAGAATCTATACATTCCACGCTATTTCTATATAGATTCAATATCTTCAAAAGCTCAGTCACCTTCTCCTTTGTTGTTTCCTTGCAACCAACCTGCAAAAGCAACAGCAACTTCTGGAAAGCGCCTACTCGAAGTGCTTCAAGCGCAACAATCCCTTCTCCATCTTCATCGTCCTTTCCCAATCTCCATAGAATTGAAACGGAAAAGTCTGAAGCCAAATCCGAAACGCGCAACAATTTCTTCACCAGAAGTGGCACTGCTAGAACATTTTCACACACCTTGTTTCTCCCTTCCCTATGACTACAAATCCCATCCAAGACACCTAAAGCCTTCTCACATATGCTTCTTTCAGAATCCACGAGAATCTCGAGAAGATTTTGAACCATCCCCATTTCAAGAAATCTTGATATGATAGCTTTCTTGTCTGAATTCAGCTGAGATGATGTTATTATATAGTACATTGCTAACAGGCTTGCTTTTGTTGTGGTGGGGCAAATGGGCTCTTTGATCAACTTCACTAAGGCATCTAAAAGCCCTTCAATCTTGACCAAATCCTCAACCATTTCTTGATCATTGCAAGAAAGTATTACTTTTAAGACTAATACCGCATTTCTTTGACTAGGCAAACTCCCAAATCTCGAGAACCACACGATGGAATGTAAGGATTCACTTGTGGACATATTCTTCTTCGTCTCCTCGTCAAGAGGCGACGCTAATGATATCGTCAACATGGACAAGATTTCTTCACATAATGCAACGTGTTCATTGATCGAATCCCTCTTGGATAAGGCCTCAAATGCAGCAGATAAAACCCTGCCGGCCCTGTTCGAGACAATACATCTCTTGTTTCTATCACTTTCTTTAGCCAAAGACTTTATCATTGACACCAAACCTAGGCAAGATTCGTCATCTTTTCTTCGTATCGCATCCTCGATTTTTGTGAGAATCTCCAAAACTTCATGGGAAGTTATAGGAATTCTAGGAGTTGGAATCCTTTCCACCCCATAAGACCTATTCTCCACACACCAATCTTGAATGATTTTCCTTATGGCATGATTAGGTATAGGCTCAAGATCTCTCAAGACCCTCTTGGTGATGGGACATGTAACATTACCCGCCTCGATCCACTTCTCGATGCTCTCCCTATCGTATGTTATCCCAGTCGATAACGTCACTGGATCTTTCATCAAGTCGAGTGAAATTGGGCAACGAAAATGGCTCGGTATTGCTAGCTCCATGTTAGCATTATCTTCCTCCTCCAAACTTTGCTTCTTTGCTGCACGACGTGCAGATATTCTCCTTCTCCATGTTGAAATCATTCGTAAAGCACGAAGTGAAATGGATCGAAACTATATAAAACAAGATAAAGATGGAAAACAAACGGGTATATATTGATCAAGAATAGATATGTAATAAGTTTGAACGAGTAATTTCGAGTTCGTTGGGTTTTGCTTCTTTCTTGGGAACTTGAGATGGTATATATAAGTATAACATATGTCGCATATGCTTTATGGGTTTTTGGTACGAATTTCAAAACATAGGAATAATAGTTTTATAAAATCAAGAAACGTTCAACACCGGTTTGTGAGTGTGTGCATATGGAAAATTGTAGGGAAGAGATTTGAATATTGACCATTGAATATTTGGTGAGTCGGGAAAAAACATAAAATAAGATATAATAATACGATTGAATCAAAGGTTTTGACCCGAATCCGTCAATGGGTCCGCGGGACTGACCGACTCCGTATGCGGTGGCGTGTGAAGACTCCAGGGACAAAACGGAAAAACGTGTTTCCATACTTTGAAACTCTCTGACTTGTTTATGTGCAGAACTGTTGTCAATTCGGCAGGGGAAGGTTCGGATGCCCGTTCCGGGTTTTAATCCGGGTCGGGCTATTCAAATACTCATTGAACTATTTGTTATATCTTTGTCCTNTTATAAATTCTTGCATGTTTTATATTGTTTTAAGAGTTTATAAGATGTGAGGTTTTATTTTAAACAAAAGTGATTAAAGTGTTTGGATAAAATAATACATTGGATCTTAAAATTATTTATGTGTTTGGTATATATAAGATCTTTTTGTTATGATAATTACCAAAAAAATGACATAAGAATATAAAAATCATATAATAGTTATTTTTTTGTAAATAATAATAATTATTCTAGAAATAGTAATGAGGCGGGTGAGTTTGTCATCCTTATTCATGCATCCCTTACCTCGCGAAGATTAAATCTACATCCACGTCCTCATCACCACTTCGAATATAACTAGTTGAGTTGGAAAAAAAAAGTTCTCAAATTTACTTAAACAATATTGATACAACAATTCACTTGCGTATATGAATATTAATATCATTTACACCATATAAACATTAATAATGCATGGCTTAATAAATAACAAAGATGAAACTACATCATTATCATGGGACGACCGGTTGGATCATGAACCATATTCGATGGTTATGGTTTTAGAATTTCTTTGTTTGATTTGTTAATTATTAGGAAAAGTTAAATTATTATTATCATCGATGAGAGTCCGAAAATGAGGATAACATCCCCATACCCACACCGATTTACAGCGGGGATTTCAAAAATCCATGAACCCGTACTCATGCCCAAAAACGTATACTCAAACCCGTCCCATTTCGAGTTTTAACCCATTGCGCCCTGAACCCGCGAGGAAAATTCATATATAAGACAAACAACCTCCTAGTATCATTATACATCTATTTATTCATTAACAAATTTATCTTTTTGAATTATATATATACTAGCGAACTGGGAACACACAATTACCGAAATAAATAAATATTTAAGATAATTCAAAACTTAATTCCTGATTGCATAAACAGTATTCGAAATTGAAAAGCATAACAATTGAATCTCAAATTTCAAATGACTACGACAACAAACTTTTTAAATTATGATTATCAAGTAAGAAATTAGATATACAAGACAAATGGAGAGATATTTAACCGAAACTGCAATGAAACTTTTACAAAGCTCGTGCAACTCAACCAAATATAGTTCTGAGCCAGTTGCGACATACATGCATGTGCATGTTAACTATCATCTATTTTGTATGATACCGTTGATATAAAAAAAAAAAAAAAAAAAAAAAAAAAAGCTAGCTCGGGCAAATCAACCAAAAAGGGTCTCGTTTCTTGAAAAATTTAGCCCAGACAAGATTCTGAATGTTAAGATCCAAAAATTGGCATCAAAACTACAATTTTTTAGCAACTTGAATATGAGAACTGTTAAAAGGTAATGATAAACCATGAGCGATGAGAAAAAGCCAAAAAGAATTTATGCATGGTGTTTCAAATAAACAATTACAACATTAAAATCTTTGGAAAACGTACAGAGGAGCAATGCAAACAACAAAGAGTTTAAAACAAATAGAATTTCTGACCTAATTAGCGTCAAGCTTACACAAAGCCATTCAAGTTTCTACTATCATTTTGTTTGAATGGATACATTTAAAATATCATCAAATAATTAAATATAAACCATAAAAATTATCAATCTAAATTGATGGATCCATGAATTAACATTGGCTTATCCAACACTGTTATGGATGAGAATCTTTGGATTTTCGATTTTATTTCATCAAAATGTTGAACATGCAACAAAACGATGGTTAGAAAATCAATGTACAGTTTCAAAAAATTGATCAAATTTATAAAATAAATACGAATGTTGGTAAAAGAATAAATCAATCGCGAGTATAATTCTAATTCTTTTTCTTGAGTATCTAAGTAAGACATTTTTACAAACACACACTTTGCGAATGGTACCTACCCTTCCATCTTCTAGACCAACGCGGAGGAAACTTACTACCAGCCAAGAAAAAAAAAAAGCATAACAATTTAAACCAATAAATTACAGCAAATCAGGGAAGTTGAAATCGAGCGTGTCAATGAATGGGACGATTCAGTTTCTGAAAACCGTGTTTGAGGGAAATGGTTATAGGGCAGCATGTATCGATTCAATCAAAGAACAACTGATTTGGTCGGGAAACATCAACTGATTGACATTAAATATCTGGTGGTCCTACTAACGTTCAAGTGTACATTAGTGATATGGCCCAAACTTCCATTAATTTTGAGATGGGTCCAAGGAAAGCATTCATGAACCAAATCTTTTTGTATTATAAAGTTATTTTGAAATAATCCAGTGGATCAAAATTTTTGATAAAAAAAAATTTAAAAAGATTGATTTGTTTATATATAAATTGAAGGATTGTTATCTTACACAAAAATATTAGTGGGTAAAGTACAGAGGAATATCATAAATTGACACAGAGACCATAAAATTAATTATATGCGCAATGCAATGGTAGACATGGATCATGGTTGGGATGAAACAGAGTTTACTAACAAACTCCCCAAACAAATAAAATCTAACTAAAACTATCTCTTTGTTTGAGGAAAACGTTGAAAGAAAGAACAGGGGTGAGTTGAAACTTCTCTAAATTAAGATTAACCACTTGAAATTTTCATCACCCGAGCACCATTCGTGCGCACAGGCAAAGCAACTTGCTAGAAGACAGAATACACAAGAAAAACTCCAACCTCGGCCCTAATCTCAACGTCCATCGGCTGATGTGAACGAGTCAGCAAACCCAGATGGTCGAGTCGGTATGCTCGTCTGAGTATTATCGTTGCTACCAAAGTAAGAAGAAGAGCCATCGAAGGAATTCGTTCCCTCAAGAGCCTGCCATTTCTTGACTGCTTGAGGTAAGGTCATATCATAATCAATCCCATATACATCATCTGGATCAGCTGGTTCCGATGGTTTCCAGAGTTCCGCGAGAGACGACAGCACGTTCACCGAATGGCTCATATCAGGACGTTGATGTGGTTCTCTTGAAGAGCAGTGGCCGGCCAGCTCTGCCACAGTGCTGATGCTAGAAAGAGTTTCTTCATTGAGGTTGATAGTAGGATCGATGGATTTTCGGAAGGTGTCTTTGTTGATGAGCATTCTGCGGAACCATGGCACTAGATGCTGGCTGTCGTCTGGGTAAGACTCGTCTAAGGCTTTTCTTCCGGTGATAAGTTCCATTAGAATCACTCCAAAGCTGAATACGTCGATTTTGGTACTCACTCTGCCGGTTACTATTCAATTATGCAAAGAAACCATATTCAGATGAGGAAAGCAAGGAAACAACCGCATATAAAATGTCTGTTGCCCCATAGGTTGAACGAATGTCAAATCTTCAGGTTCAACAGAGCTAGATTCAATGTTCTTTTTATATGTGGAACAAAGAGCATGAAACATGTCTCATTAGCATGTTTGGTTCCAGGTATTGTTGACCACGTTCACAAGATGCACATGCAAGTACAAAATTAAGAGTTAAAATTTCTTATCAACTTGAATCTCTTCAAAGGAAGGAGCGTTAAGACGTGTTAATCATTTATACTTGAAAATAATCATGTCAATGCAATCAAGGAACTTCTTGCCGACAGCTAAAATTTGACGGAGTAAATCAAGGAACTTCCGTGAAACAATTATCACAATTTTAATATCAAACAAATAGAGCTCTTACAAATAGGGGGCGGGGGATAATATATATATGTATATATACCTGCATATTCCGGCGCAAGATAGCCAAAAGTTCCAGCCAATCTAGTAGCAATTGAAGCTTTACCGTCAGGGGCGAGGCGAACAAGCCCAAAATCTGCAACTTTAGCCCTCATATCATCTCCAAGAAGAATGTTCGATGGTTTAAGATCCCTATGAATAAAACTCTGTTGAGCTAAACCATGCAAATATTCGACACCCCTGCCAACATCCAATGCAATAGCCAGCCTTTTCGTCCATTCCAGAGGTTTCAACCCTTCTTCCTTCCAGTTAAAAAGAAACCTACTAAGTGTCCCCTGTGGCATGTATTCATAGACAAGCAGCCTCTCGTTTCCATCTAAGCAATATCCCAAAAGTTCAACCAGATGCCTGTGCCTGACTTTTGTAAGAACAGCGATCTCAGACTTGAACTCATCTAATCCCTTCTCGCTCATCACTCCAGATTCCATCCTCTTTACCGCAATCTTCGTCCCGTCATGCAACTCCCCTTTATAAACCGTTCCAAATCCACCTCTGCCTAGCATATTTTGTTCACTAAAGTTGTTTGTCACATTTTTCAGCACTTGGATAGAAATCACCATGTTACCTGTCTCAACAATGTGAATGTCTCTAGGCCCACTGCTCACATGACTCTGAGTCTCACTCATCCCACCATTAATGCTTGAACCGGCAATAGTAATCTTAACAGCATCTTCGGACCCAGAGTCACGAGGATGTATAACCACGGTATGAGGTGACTGTACTATACCGGATCGCTTTCGTTTGGTTCGATAAAGGCAAAAGACCAATGCTCCGGCAAAGACGAGGGCACAAACACCACCAACAACGGATCCTACAACCACACCAGTTGATATCTTCCCACTGCCATTCGATCTTGATCTTCCATCATCATCTGAAGGGGATCCAGGAGAATTTCCACTCCCACCCTGTGGTGGAGGCGGAGCATTCTTCCCAATGTTCAAGTTTCCATTAGTGTTGACCGACACACTACTCTTAAAAATTGGTACTGGCCCATAAATTTGATTATCTGAAACATCCAACACTGTAAGATCGGGAAGGTTCGTCAATTCATTGGGAATAACACCTGTCAAGAAGTTATCAGACAGAATCAATCTCTGCAGAGTTGTGATTTGTGAAAAATTAGGAGAAATAGTTCCTCTTAGATTCATTCGATGAAAATTCACCACGGTGATCTTCCCACTGCTACAAGTAATCCCCTTCCAAGAAGCACATGGGTCGTTCCCTTCCCAAACCCCAGCAAATTGAACAGGATACCCAAAATCCTTAACCACATTGAGAAGCGTATCAACTCGTGGATCGCATTTCACACCCGGATCAGGTGAACAAAAACTGTTACTATCAGCCCTCATATCCACCAGTACCGTGTCACTGAAGCTCGGAGTCTTCCCTTGTAACTTGTTGTTCGTTAAATTCACCATCACCAGTGACTTCAATCCAACCAAAGAATCAGGCACGGGCCCGGTCAAACTATTATCCCGTAAACTCAAGTTCTGCAACTGAGTTAAGCCAGTGAAATCCGGTAATGGCCCCGAAAATAAATTTCCATGCAACCAAACCTCAGTTAACTGAGTCATATTTTGTAAAATATCCACCGAACCGTTCAATCTAGCGCTACCCTTCTGACTATTGAGCCACAGTCTCTGTATGCTAGAGCCCGAAAAAGTAGATGGCAACGGGCCCTCTAGATAATTAAACGCTAAACGCAAATCCACTAAGCTCGGAAACGTATCAGGCCCAAAAAAATCAGGCAAGAATCCAGAAAGATTGGTACCCGTGGCTGAAAAAGTTTGCAAAGTAGACGCAGCCTTGATACTTTCAGGGATAACCCACGAGTCGAAGGGATTGTATTCCAAGAAAACATCTTGCAACGAGTTCATACCATGGAAAAAATCTGAGGGAATCGAAGAGAAATTGTTGTTGCTCAGCAAAAGGCTCTGAAGCGAGCTCAACCCTGCAAAACTCGGCAGCGGGCCAGTGAGATGGTTTTTCATAACTTCAAACACCTGCAAAGACGCCAGTTTATTGAGGTTAGAAGGAAGAGACCCTTCAAGGTTCTGATTCCCGATCTGGATCCGGGTCACCCGTTTATCCGCGGAACATTGCACGTTCTTCCAACTACAGGGGTCCGAGTCGACCCAACCGAGCTGGCTAGGTGAATTGAGGCTCCTCTTGAGGTCTTGCATAACCGCCGCATCAGGTGACTGCGATCGGCCAACGGCGGCTAAAACCGAAAACACAGCGAATAGAAGCGTTCTCGAGGCCATTATTCCCAGAGAGTGAAATGGGTTTGAAGAAAATTATTGGGTCTGGCTCAGAATCTCACATTCCATAAAAAATCTTCATTTTATTCACTATTCTGAGATTCTTTTCACCTTTCCCTCGATCAGTCGCTAGAGTTCTATCTTTTCAATAAAGGAGAAAATGAAATTAAAAAAAAAATAAAAAAAGCAGTGTGCGTGTTTTTACGCAGGATCGCGAAGTACGAAAGGTGAGAATTCGGGAAGAAGTGGGGTGTGATTTCTTGCATAGGAGGAGGAAACAGTGTGTATGTGGAATGGGATACAGTTGTCACATGGGGGTGGGATGTAAATTTTGGCCCATATTTACGTGTGGGCCCATTTAGAATTTCTTTTGCGGATTATCAATATTTAAGAAGATTAATTCGGAGATCATAAAGTAATAAGCATAAATTTAATGGAGTTTATTAATAAAAAATATATATAGATATTTATAATAACTATTTAATTCTATAGATAATATCACGATGATTATACACCATGAAATCAAGATGTCTCCTTGATTATCAGAAATATTTTTCATCATATAACCATTTTCACAATATTATATCAAATTTAACTAACTTATGGATGATATCGTAATTTGAAAACATACAATTGTCTATGTATTCGAATTCAATAATTTTAAATACAAATTTACATAACTTTTTTTTTACTTTACTCAACATTTTTTGTTTAATTTTCCACAAAAAGTGTGCACCTTGCATGTTGATATATTTTAATTTAATTAATTAATGGCTTCCGACTATTGATTTGCATTGTGATTAGGTGGGAAAAAAAATTCAATGAAAATAAACTAGTGTATTTATGTGGACAAAATTGAAAATTTATGAATATAAAGCCCGCGGCCCCTCCATTATCTTCTCGGATTCTTGCAAGGTATTTAAATAAGTAAAATATTAATCAATCAACTTATTACATTCAGTGGATAGAAACAATTTATTTTTATTTTTCTTACTAGAAATTCAAAGCTGCTACCCTTCATTATACATTTGAATAAAGACTCGAACTAACATAATATTCTATAAATTAAGTTAATCAGGTAAATTATATCGGAGAAGAAAAAATTTTTGTAAGAAGAATATTGACGAATCGTCCAACTGCTCCACTAATTTATTTAATATCAAGTTATGAACTATTTTGTCATTGTTTTAAATTTGTTTGCCATGTATAGAAGAATACATACATCATACACGTAATGATTATTTTCCACTCCAAATATTTAAATTGATGAAGAAAAAACTATGAAAAAAGATATACGTGTATACATATCTTTTTCTCAATCCAAAATTAATTGTTCTAAAAAGAAATATTTCAGATTAAGTTAATGGATTAAAAGTCGACTCTTTTATAAAATCAAAACAGCGAATCAAATTCAATTGGTTAGCAGGATTTGGTGTTTAAAAGACGTGGAGGGGGAATGATTTCCTATAATTGCTGCTTTAATTGTGGTGACAAAATTAACTCTCAGGTTGACCAATACCGAAAATTACTCCTATTTCAATGTAATTAGATATCGTAGATTTCTCATATTTTTATGGAAGTTAAATATATATTGATGATCTAATGACTAATATTTGACCACATTATAAAGACAGAAATACTCTACGTGTAACATATAATAATTATTATTAACTTTTAATCATAATATTAATACTAATCTCATGTGCATTATTTAGTTTCTTATGTTAAATTAAAAAGTGGTCAAAAAATTTTGTTAGATAGTCTCGTTAGTCAATTTTGTGAAACATATATCATATTTGAGTCACCTATGAGAAAGTATTACTTTTTATACAAAAATATTATTTATTATTGTAAATATGAACATGATTGACTCTCTCACAAAAGACCTACTATTAAAAGTATTATACAATTATATGTGCTTAAAAACCAGATACATTTGCTATTCAATATTGGTTTTAAGTATAATTTTTTAAGAACTCGAGATTTTAAACATAGTTGATTCTTTTAGCAGTTATATGCAATATTGTTCAGTAAAAATTAATCAATTGTGTTTTTTGGATTTTCGTCGAAGATTCGAAGAATGGATGATTACTAAAATTCAATTTGGTTGAAATGGTGAGAATGAGAGGTTTTGGAAGGAGGCCAACTTTATATGTCGGGTCACTTTAGGAATCAGAACCAGACATGCATGCCAAAAGGGCCCTAAGCATATGCTTTGTCACAAAAACTCTCTTTTAAATCCGGACCACATTCGGTCCTATTCTTTTTCCTCATCTTTGTTCTTAGTTATCTGAAACGATGATTTCTTTGTATTAAATACTTTTCAGGTACAAAATTATTAAAGAAGACTGAGATATTACACACAACACATTCAATGATCGTTAGTCTCTACTCAACTGAGGCTTGGATTTAAGATTAAATAGTAACTCTATTCAACAGAGAATTTGTCAAGAATTTGTGAAATGATGGGTGATGGATTTTGCAGCTCATGCTTCTTCCCCTATCAATGTACATACAGCAGGGGAAAGAACTGTTTCTTGACTGCTGCATACACGAACACACTAAATCTAGCCAAAGCATACTCGGTTAGCTACCAGCGTGTCTGAATCTGCCATCGGCGAGATATTAACAAACCTTAACCACCAACTAATATAAACATGCCATTTAATTACAAGGTAAGAATTCGCCCAGCAAAACGTGGAAAAATTGCCGGCTCCCTTGAGCTACCGTTTTGATCATTTGGAAATTTTATGCAGATAAGAATCAAGAAAAGGCGGATTCTGAGACAGGTTTGGATTCGAAGAAGTTGGCAACAGCTTGGTACAGAGCCTTCTCTTGGAAAGGTTTCGATACGTATCCGTCCATACCACATTTCAAGCATTTGTCTAAAGTCGCATGTATAACATCGGCTGTCATGGCCAGTATTGGCATGTGCCACTCTGTTTTTCCTTCGGTCGTGCATCCTCCATTCATATGCATATTTGCTTTGCTCTCCATCTCTCGAATCAGACGAGTAGCCTCGAACCTAAAATAATAGGGACAAGAGGAAGATTTAGCACTTAAAATAACATCTGACATTAATCTAGTCTGCAGCATCAAAAGGCATCCCGAGGAAATATAGATGCAGCATTTGAATATGTTTGTAAATTGTCTTCGGGATTTCGTATCTGGTTTAATGACACATTAATTGTTGATTCTCGAACAAAGGGAAATGACATTAATGAAAAAAAACTACAGCACGTAATCCAAAAGGAAAGTGAACATACCCGTCCATTTCAGGCATCTGAATATCCATGAAGCAGGCATCAAAACTATGTGGTATCTGAAGCCATTTAAGAGCCTCTTTGCCACTCTCAGCACACTGCACGTCAGCCCCGAATTTTTTGAGAGCACCTGCAGCAACTCTGCGGTTCACAACATTATCGTCGACCACTAATATCTTCCTTCCACACAACAAGCCAAGAAGGCCACCAGAACGGTAGAAAACATCTCTTCCATGATGAATTTTGTGGCCCATTCCCAGTACCTGTTGAAGGCATGCTGCAACCATACTCGCTCTGAGTGGTTTCATGATCACTGTATCGGCAAAGCTAGCCGCCTTGGCTTTAGCAGACTCCGCAACTGTTATGTTGGTTGCCAGAAGGATCATAGCTGGAAACTTACGCAAGTAACCATTCTGTCTCCAGTTTGATAACGATTTAAAGCCATCTTCTTCCCTTGAAATCCAATAATCTTTTTCAACTAGAAGCATATCTGGAAGCTTTTCATTTCTGCCAAGATAAAATAATAAGAAACCAAAAGTAAGCAAAATGAATTTTCTACAAACCACTATGGAAGTTTACTCGACAATAGTTTTTTTCCTTCAACACAGTCGGTAACGTATATAGGCAACCAAGATAGAAACAAAAGGTTTTTATACACCAGATGTTTTAAAAGTTTCACAACCCTTTTCAACGGAGAGAAAAATTTGGCATTCAACTTGCTAGATGTCACAGAACATAAAATGAAATGTCCTTACTTAGAAACAAGGGGGCCATATTTGCCAGATACAGCAACAGCCATCCTGATGCTACCCACAACTTCAGCTTGAATTCCAAGTCTCTTGAGGTGGTACCATGTGACAGCAGATCTTACCGGATTCCCGTCAACTACAACGGCTCTCAACCCTTTGAATGAAGTGGGTAAATCATCGGAAAAGGATATTTTTGGATCAAAAGCTGCACTTTTCTCAAATCTTAGTAACTCAACTGTGAACGAAAATGTACTTCCAACATTGAGACGGCTAGTGAAGTTCATCTGACCACCCATCAGCTCAACAAGGCACTTACTGATGCTCAATCCAATACCTGTTCCCCCATAATTTCGAGAAGTTGAACTGTCTGCCTGCATGAACGGATTGAAAACTCGTTTTTGTGCTGGATCAGGGATACCAATCCCCGTATCTTCAACAAAAACAATTAAAGTAACTTTCTGATGGGTATTATCATTTATCATGTTACTGGAGGAATCATACTGGAGCTCGTCTTTTAAATGCTTAAAAGATTCCCAACTGCTTCGATCGTCAGCAGCTTGATAGCCACTCAAGGTATTAAAATGTCGGCCATGAGCTTGACCCATACATTCGGACTCTCCATTCAAGTAGGTGTCAGCCTTCACATCCCTTGCATATTTGGATTGTTCAGCTAAATGCACTCTAACAAATATATGTCCTCGTTCGGTGAACTGTTGAAATACGTAAAAAATTATCTCATACCTTAGACCAGAAAATCTAGAATTCTATGAAAGATTAGGTTCGGTAAATTTTCACTCACTTTCACAGAGTTTCCCACAAGATTGGTGATCACCTGCCTGAATCTTCCTGGATCTCCCACAACAATTTCAGGAACTTCTTCGGAAACAAATACTGCCAACTGTTAATTTCTAATCAGCACACAAAGAGGTTGAAAATAATAGAAGACAGATCAAAACATAATAAAGCAGTACTTCTTGGCTTCCCCAATCCAAAAAATTGTGATGGATATGTAGATTTTGATTGCTATGGAGCTGAAGGATTTACCTCAATACCCTTTTGCCGACATTTCTCCGAAAATAAGGATAAAACATCATCTAGAATCAACCTCACATCGAATGGGACTGCCTCGAGTTCTAGCTTTCCAGCTTCGATCTTTGCACGGTCAAGCACTTCATTTATCAAGGTAATTAATGAGTCCCCACATGCTTGAGCCGTTTGTGCATAGTCTCTTTGGGTTGAACTAAGTTCAGTATCCAGTAGCAGTGCAAGCATACCTAAATGCATAAGAAACAAGTGCTTTACAAGTCGGCTCGGACTAAAAATTTGATATGTGTGTGTGCGCGCGCGCGTGTGACAGGTTTCTCAGCATACCAAGGATGCCATTCATTGGGGTTCTTATCTCATGAGAAACAGTGGCAAGAAACTACACAAAACAAGAGGTCAGATTCAGGTGGTAACAACTTGCAATGGAGTGACAAGAGTAGCTAGAGAAATCACTAATGAACAAAACCTGAGATTTGGCAACATCAGCAGCTTCGGCTCGAACTTTCAGTTCTTGCATTTTATTGAAATCGTCTTCGACTCTAACAATGTGAAGTCCTGCGCCATATATCATGTATCCAACAAGAAATCCAATAACAAAGACAAAAAATGCTGTTGTAAGTGCAATCCATGACGTTGGAGCCTTCTGAAGATACCTAGAAAATAATCGAAGTTACAACGGATTTGTTTCGTGATTCATTCATCTATAAGATTGATATCTTTTGTTTACCTACCGACATATCATCTCATGTTTACGAAATGGATCCCCAAAGTCAAGTCTACTGATGTGCTTAAGGTGCATGTCACCATCCTGCGAATGGTGCTCGTACATGATCAGAGGATCAGAAGAGTTGGTGATATCATATACATTAACCACAATTGCCTGGTTCCCAGCAAGTTGTCCGAGTAGATTTTCAACTAGTGATTCAACATCAAAGGCCCCACCGAGGTAACTGCTTGAAATCAACAGCAAAAAGCACATGAAAAAATCCCATCACAAGATGAGGCAAGGATGCAAAAGACTAAAGTACAAATTGATGTATTTCATTGAAACTGAAATATACAGGCTGGGCCTTGGCGTAAATGAAACAGGGGTTTGAAAACTCTGAAGTTTCAGATTATATGATATCGCAAAGACATAAAATAAGGCCACACATGTATACCAAATCACCCACAAAATAAGTGAAATCCTTCACAAATTGTATCCAATGATCACCATACACCAATGACTGGTTCCCTTAGAAAGATCAAACTCCACATGCTCGCACATGACAACGCTTGCATCTTACTCAAACGAAATGATAAAAAAACAGTACGACGAAATAGTTTCACAACAGAATTGAAATCACGAATATTTTAGAGCAGTCTTGACTCCCAAATACTCACCCTGCAGTTGATTCAATACGTTCTTTGACAGTCGGGTTCGAGGGAAGCTTGGAGTTATAAACTGGGAATGTCAAAACAACCCCTAGATGATGAGAGTTTAGCAACCTGAATGGACTAGTAAGAACTGCTTTGCCCGTCGCTCGTGCCCTCAATATGTTTTCGCGATCCTCCTGTTTCAACAAAAATAATTAAGTAGTCAGAAAATGAAAAGTGGAAACTTAATTATCATACCACAATGCATACAATAATAGAGAAATTGAATCACCTCCCCGGACATCATATCAAGTGATTCAATGTAGGATACAGTTTCTTGCGAGAATATAACCGGTGCGTATTCATCTCGAATTGGCGAAGGCTCGTTCTCCATTGTTCTTATAGTCCACCCATGACGCCTTTCAAAATCTTCTCTGTCCGTATTCATAACCCTCTGGGCATAAGCAACCCCACTCAACAATGGCCTCTCAAATGCAGTTCTTGCTGTGTATGCAGCAAAAGTTTCCTACAGTTTATACAGTGCGACATGTCTAAGAAAATAAATCTTGCAAACGAAAAAATAAACTCATAATGAACACCACATTTTGTGTTTCGAACACGGAACTGTAAGATCTCATAGCATAATAGAATAGTCATATCATGTCCAACAACAGAAAGCTCATAAGTCAGCACCAAAAATTAAAATAACATCAATTGACATGAAGCAAGCATAATCAATTGTCAGAGAGTTAAGCTAGCAGTGGAAAGTAGGACTACTACATACATACATACAACTACAAGAGCCAAGAAAATGTCAACCGCCAAAATACACAAAAAAAAAAAAAACAACCACCAAAACAGATCGAGGGTCCCCATTCTTCTCCCGAAATAACCACTGAGATCTCTTCGCATTTACAGGCAAAAAATAAATTAATAAACGCTAGAAACACAAAAAACCTGATCAATTGCTGAAGGGTTCTTGTAGTAGTGGAAAGTAGATACAAGTATTGCAAGGGCATGGACATGGTTAACACTAACACTAAACTGATCCTGTAACATTCTTGCCCTCTGATCACACATACTCACGAGCACTTCTTTCCTCCTCTCTTTCTGCTCATCATTCATGTAATCATAAATTTGTTTGCTAATGAACAACATTATCATGATCCAGAGTCCCAAGATTCTCGGAGTCGAGACTTTATGGATGAACGAAAATTTTTTCTTTGTGCTCAGTTGTTCGTTCACCCTCACTGCCACCATGCGATAGCCGTGTTTCTTTTCGCCCATTTTGAGAACTTGCCCTATTATACTTCACTTCAGAACTCACAGACCCGACCTCTCAATGATAACGAAGAACATAAAGACCCGAGAAATCAAATGAAGTACGCAGGCTCAAGCTTGTGCAAAAACTTTTCAAGATTCACCTTTTTCATGGAATGGTAGAAAAGGGTTCAGCATCAAACTCCAACTCCTTTAATCATTACAATAAAAAATTCTGTCTTGTGTAAGTTAAAAACCATATGCATTTCACCCAAATAGTAACCCCCAAAAAAGAAAAGAATATTTAACAGCAAAATAAAAGGTAATTTATTTTCACGGAGTCCATGATGGGAGGAACAAAGCATGGCCGTGCAAGCCTCAAAAGACGAAAGGGGGCCCAAATCTCAAGAAGTGAGCAACTCTCTCAAAGACTCCAAACGGGGTTTCTTAGCTTAAAAATGAAAGAAAAATAGAAAACCATCATATATAGATTTTAATCAGAAAAGCGTGAAGTTTAGTTCAAGTGTCGAAAACAAACAGCAGCACGTTCACTGCCCCTATCTCTTAAAATATTGCTTTACATTCTCACACTCAAACAAACCAACAGACGCAAACACATTATGTAGTTTTCGATTTAAAAAAAAAAAGCCATTTTTTGATACAACGGAGTAATGGAGGAGCTGATCTATCGGATAAAAGTAATGGGTTTCTCCAAGATTTCGTTTTTGACCATCTTTAGCCGGAAAGAAATCAATTTTTTGAGATATAAGTGAACTATTATTTGTGGTGTCGATCTCCTGAAATTATTTTCTGGGCTTTCTTTAATGGAGAGTTGATGATGGGGGATAATAATATCTATGGCAATACAATAAGTGAGCGAAGGATGCGTTGCCTTGCTTACTTTTAAAATCAAACTGAATCGAATTTCAGGATTTTTGCAGATACGCTCTGTCCCCTTGTTGACTAAAGTCAATAAACTACTTCAAAACACCCCTCCCCTCCTCGCTCTCTCTCCAAAAGTACATTATTTTTGACAAAAAATTTGAGAATGTTTCTACAAAAAATCATTCCTTTAGAAATTATTAAAACATGAGCAACTTGATACTTGATAGTCTTCTGATAAAAAAAAAAAAAACATTTATTACACTACGATCTTATTTTATGTTTAAAGGTTAATCCAATAAATTATTGATATTGAACTGAAACAAAACAAACACTTGAAGGATATAGATAAACTGAGAATTGTTGTTACCTATTGCGACGTGTGCCGACTGTAGGAAAAATTGAGAAAGAAATAAGTTTTTTTTAATTCTAAAATAAAAATTATCGATTTTTTAAAATTTAAATTATACGTGTTAAAATAGAATGAGTAGAATTAAATATTTTGGTGTCCTCTAAAATAGTTACTTTAAGGGTCTTACACTTAATAATATAGTATATATATTTGTTACATGTTGAAATATTTTTTTGTTCTTGAAATAAAATTGATTATTTATAAAATATTATTATTAAAAAACACTTTTATAAATAATCAATACAAATTTTTTTAAATATAAGAAATATTGTTTTTTTTTTAAAATTTCAAATTACATTTTAAATCAAGAGCCAAACACCAAAAGTAAATTCTAACGGTGAGATTGAGCTATGATATCGTACATAGATTATAGATTATAGAATTGTGCTTAATTCTACTTCAAAAACTAGTTCAAAGAGAGAATTGTCCAATATCATATATATAACTCTCAATAGTTTAATCTAATCAACGTGAAATATTTAGATTCTACTTTATCAAAAATAAATTTTAATTTTATAAACATTATTAAAAAAATTATTAACTTTGATACACCGGCGTCGGTCAACGTACCACACTATACATGCCAGGCAAAGGCAAATGTTTCTTTCATATTACTTTCACAATTTATGTCAGAGTTCAGTTAATATCAATAAAGTAGCAAAGACGAGGCGGAAGATGATGAAGTACAAACATATTTATTAATTTCTTTAAAAATTAATTTAAAATTCTCATCAAATAAAAATATCATAGTTCCAATTGGCTATCATAAATTTAAGCTTTTACAACTTATTACATATATAACAAACTCACAGGTCAATCAGGAATCATCTTGATACGGAAATAGATTAAATGACATCTTAATCTAATATCTAGATCTCGATTTCGAGTCCGAGTCACGACCTTTCTTTTAAAAAAGATGATGATTATATAATGAAAAAAAATAATTCGTTTTTTAAAAATAAAATCAGGTATCTTATCAAACGATCCTAAAAAAAGTAATGGGCGAAATTTTGTTGATATTTTTTGTTTTCTATTATTTAATAATTGATCACAAAATTACTTTGTTAAACAGTAAACAGGAGTGAGTTATGCATAATTAATTATTAATTAACTAGCCGTTGGATATGGTATTTCGATATAATTACTGAATTTGATTTTTTTTGAAGCCAAGTGGTTTTGGTTGTCTAAGATAAGCTTTAAATTTATTATTGTGNTTTTTTATATAACAGTGTCAGTGGTAAATAAAAAAGAAAAAATGTGTAATCATTTTTGCATTGGAAAATCTCAAAAGTTTGGCTCTTATCCAAACCCAAAGGGTGCATGCATGACAGCTCCTCTGGTCTATTTTGTCAAGAAAGTCCAGAGAATATAATGCTGCAAATAGAAAGTGCTTAAAAAAGATTATGTGACATTAGTGTTTCTATTTTCATCAATTATATGCTTGAGCAACTTTTTCATCATTAAATATAAATTAATGAAAACTATTTTTAAAAATGGATTACTAGAAAGAGAGGAATATTAACCTTAATTCGATATTTATGCATTGTGTGAGGTAAATTGTTATCTATTTATACAAAATATTCTTATATTTTACGAGAGTATCTCTCCGGCATCAAATAATGCAAATTTATCACCTCGAACGGGTGTTTGAGTTGGTGAGATATGTGAACTCCGTGGATATTAACAAGAATGTTATATAATCCGACACGATGCATAAGATGTAATTTCCTTTTCACATGATCACGTGTACTTGAATTCAGCAAGGCCCAAATTAAGTCATCCCGAAGCCCACGAGTTGTTTTACATAGTCTGTTAGACTGGATACGCCTGTGAACCCAGCAAATAAATTTTTTTTGTCAAAAAATATTTAATAATTTAAATTTTCAAATATTTAATATTAAAAAAATCTACTATTGGTATTCCAATAAAGTGTGATGCACACAAACACTAGAGACAACGTTGTTAGAACCATGTTGATTATTATAATAATCAAATAAAAACATGTCCAATCTTATTGTTTGTTTATTTATTTATTTATTTAAATGCCGCAGTTAATATCTTATTGCTGCATAGAAAATATAAAAAAGGATTAAAAATGAACAGGGCTAAATCAGTCATTTCACCACTGGTTTTTGCACAGGAGCATGGGACATCTCATGGTGGATGTTGTCATGCGTGTTCGGTCCCATTCCACAGTTTTTGAAAAATATCAAATTCCATGTAAATTGGACTTTCTAATAAAGAAGGAATTAAAATAGCATAATATCTTTTATTTTCTTCACAAAGAAATTTCGAGGATTTATTCTATTCTAACAAGATGTTAATCGAATGCTACAATTGGATTCCAAAATCTCGTCTTAAAAAAAAAAAACTGTATTACACTGTTGAATGAATGACACTTGTTTTGGTGGTAGTGGGGCAAAGCATTTTCGCAGGCGGAGGAACGTAAAATAGCAATCATCTGCTTTATTTCTCTGACGTACCACCACCCCTTCTCTCTGATGATCTTATCTCCATGTTATTCTCGTGTTTTCTGAATCACACCATTTTTGGTAAAAAAAAAAAAACTAGAATCTTCACTGTCTGTCTTTTCATCTCATAATCTGAGACGCTTGCAGTTGGTTTCAAGGTACTTACTGTCAAAAGCCCTAAGCTTTTTTTGGGGGTGGGTTACTTTTTTTTTTTATTATTATTGATTTTGTACCTGTTGATTCTTTGTAAAGCTGTGGATTGGTTTGAGTCAATTCTTGGATCATAAAGTTGGTTTGTGGATGGATAAAATACATGGGTTTTGGTTGGTTTTGTTTTCTAGTAGTTCGACTTCTTGATCTAGTGAATTACGTCAGAGTTAGCTTTGAGATTTCTGGTACTTGTTGATTACTTGGCTGTGAAATCCATGGTATCTGTGTTTCTTGAACATGTGTATCTTTTTTTTTTTTTTTTTTTTTTTTTTTTTTTTTTTTTTTTNTGGAATTAAACAGTGAAAAATTAATAATAATATTGACTTTAATATTTTTTTAAAAAAACTAGTGCCAAGGCAATCCATCTTTTGCAGATCTTGAAAGGAATGTTGATGAGGGAACGCAATTTTAGCCTTCTTTCCAAGAAACTTTTAACTTTTAAGACATGAAAATGACACCTGAGGAATTTTTTTTCCTTTGATTGCCTTGCCCTCTCGTTGCTCGGTCCATATGGGATCTAAGTTGGGATGCCATTGTCAAATCAGTCCCAAGAAAGTTTTCAACTTCACCTAATCATAATCCACTCTCCATAATCTTCTTGTTGAATCTTTACGAGATAAACGAGATAAACATTTGTTTCAAGTGTAAACCTGACCACAAGATCGTTCTGTATGTGACTAAATTTTGTTTAGACACTCGAATCTGAAGTTTGAATACAATCGTTCCCATAATTGTTTAGAATGTAAGAAGAACCGTTGGTTCAACACTATGTTATCCAAATCCGGGTTACTGATGTTCTGTTTGTACTAAAATCACAGCATCGCTTAATTACCTCGTTAGTTGATTATTTGATTGAGAGTTTTATTCTCTATTCTTTGGGAGTATATTACCCTAAAAGAATCTCGATTTTCCGTAATCCTCTTGAACAACAGTAGTCGACATGCATGACGTGGATCATTGGTTGCTTGTTCATCTGAGTCGTGTAAAGAAACACCACATATCTGTATCAAGTGACCACCTCATCCAAAGTTTAGGCTTCTAGCATTTCCCATTTCGTTCTTGCATGCAAAACTCTAGATTCCAGCCCTTGCACTTCCTACTTTACCTAGCTAGCTCTAGTAACGATATTGAATATGGCAGGCACTAAAATTTTTAAGCCATAATAGCTAGACGTCAGGCCTTCAATATTTTAAGTCCTGCGGTAACTAGTTACCCGAAGCCAACGTACCAATGCTAGTCAGCTGCCTTTGTTTTCACAAGTAACCGAATTCTTTTGATTTTCAGGTAACTGAGTTGATTCCAGCATCAAATATACATCGTTTTTTCGAAATATGAGACCCCGGAGTCTCAATCTAGAGTCGGAAGATGAATCCGAATCCACCAGCCACGTAGCCTCCAATATATCCTTGCAAGAAACGTCCCCCGCCCATTCAAAAGAAAACAACCACTCTCACGAAACGACACCTCTTACTCTAGACCTAACACTTGGCTTCTTCAACAACACCAATACCAATTCAAAAGGCACAGATGAATCCCCTCACCCTCCTGTAGGTACCCGACTTTTCTCATGCAATTACTGCCGCCGGAAGTTCTACAGCTCACAGGCATTGGGAGGACACCAGAATGCACACAAGAGAGAAAGAACTCTTGCGAAAAGGGCCATGCGAATGGGTATGTTATCAGAGAGATATGCTAGCTTAGCGTCCTTACCGCTCCATGGTTCTGCGTTTCAATCTCTAGGCATCGAAGCTCATTCGGCCATGCACCAACAAATGGTCAGGCCGATTCACGGGATAAAAGGTGGGGCAAGGTTTGTTGATCAAGGCTATTTCGGGAACATGCCTGCTGTATTCATGGAGAATGATGATGCCGATATTTCGTCATGGCCTGGAAGCTTTCGGCAAATCGACGGGTATCATGGAAATCAGGGATTTGATTCAGGACACAGTTCTAACATAAGTTTTGCGGCACCTGATCCGCCTCCGAGGACAGATTCATCGCTTCCTGATCTAACTTTGAAGTTGTGAACCAATTCTTTTTGCATGAGAAGTAGAGTTTAATTCGGTGACAGCTTTCTTGATTCTTGGGAGTTCGATTCATCTCACGCTGTACAGGGATTCTTTCCTGCTTTTCAAAAATACATGTTCTTGAATATTTGATGATGATGATTCGGACATCGTATGATTTACATGTTGAGATAAAGCTTGCATGCTCCAAGTGTTACTTCACTGACAAATTTTCTGAATTCTTTTTTATATCAGGTATTCTGAAATTTCAGGATATAACACGCACAGAGGAAACTGATAAAGTTTTGACGTACCTTCTGTAAAATCAGGTCCAGATTAGCAATAATATATAATAACAGAAACGATTATGATAACGCGAAGTGTGTCCCAACTCCAAATACTTGGAATTCACGCGTACACGTCCAGGTTCAGTTATTGATCTTTGTCTGTTTGTATTAATTATTTACGATACTATTAAGGTAGTAATCGAGTCGGAAAGTTAAAACATCCACCTTTTTAATTATAAGACAAGAAGATCACCATAAAGTATAATCAAGGAATGTGAGAAAAAACAGACGAAAGATGAGCTTGTAATGCCGTAGATTTCACTTTCGACTGCAATTTGTGACATCTTTTAATTTGTCCACATAGAAGGAAAAACGTTTTCTTGGGCTTCTCATAATTAATCTTGCACGGAATTAACGAAATAAATTAGCTTCTGTAATTGGAAACACCAATCCCCACAAGAAATTAACACAATGAGGCTGCTTCAAATGACTACCTTGGGAATCTTGATTCCTTCGGATTTTTCTACATTAGACATGGTTTTAGCAGAGCTTTCTATCGACACATTTTCATCCTATATATGTTTGTTAACATGTACATTAACGTTTCAAATCTCTTGGGTTTCGTTTTCGGCATGGAAAGTGTTAGACAAGACTCATTTTTAATCAGGTGTGTATAGCCAGCCGGCTCGACGGATTGCCCAAAATTTTCCCCTCAGTCGTACAACCCTTTATTCTCACACACTGAGAGGTTCTTTTGACTAATATTCTACACCACTTTTGATGAAAACAAGATCAACATCGAGGTGCGTGATAAAAAAAAAATCATATATGTTCTCAACGTCTTAGCAAATCATATCCCTTGTTGATCAAAATTACAAGATTAATGGCTTTCAAAAGAAGCTCGAACTACGATACGTCGGCGCTTCCAGTGACTCTTTTTGCACATGTTGTGGCAATAGCAGTGATCACTCTACTCCTTGTTTGGCTGCTTCATTTCAGGGAAGGTGTTGCGTTTAAATCAGAAGTGGAAGCCAAGATTTTTAACGTAAATTTTTATCCATTTATTAACTTCTCCCCTTTTTTTAAATTTCTTTGGTGAGTCTGGTATAATGATCCGATCGATTGAATGTTTCATGTTGCAGATGCATCCACTTCTGATGGTTATTGGTTTTGTCTTACTCTCTGGTGAAGGTAAACAAACAAAAACATGAGGCTATAGCTCTATATCTATATATTCGAAAACTTCTTTTTCTTGTTAGAAAATATATGTAATCTGTTGTTGTTTATCGATATATTTAGTATTTTTAAAGCAGTCGATTACTTATTTACAGCAATCATGGCATACAAGACCTTGCCGGCAATTAGGAAATGGCCGAAAATGATTCATTCGCTGCTGCATTTTGTGGCACTCGGAACTGGAATCGTGGGGATTTACGCAGTCTTCAAGTTTCAGAGGGACGAGGGAATTCCCCATATGTATTCCTTCCATTCTTGGTTGGGCATGTCCACTATCTGCCTTTTTGCTTTGCAGGTACATATATATATCTACTTACACAGATTTTACTTTAGAGCAGTTAAATTAAATTTTCCTTACCAATTGTTGTCAATTCTCATATTAATTTATATAGAAAATCATGAAATATGAATATAATTGAACGACTTCGAGAAAAAAAAATTAAAAAAAGAACAATTTGCATCTTCCATTCACATACTTGATAGATGGCAAAACAAATCAAATCAATCTACGAATTGATTGATTTCCTATTAAATATATTCCCATGTGACAAATGTGTTTCATAATAGTTTATATATTATATGTTTCAGTGGATGTTCTCTTTCTTCGCATTCGTTTATCCTCGAGCGGAAGCATCGACAAGGAAAAGTGTAGCACCATGGCACGCAGTACTAGGCATCATCATCTTCTTCATGGCGATTATAAGCACAGAAACAGGGCTGGTCGAGAAATTCTTCATTTTGCGTCTACAACGAAATCAAGAAGCAGTCGTAATAAACTTCACCGCCCTCTTAGTCTTCATGTATGCTGCGTCTGTTGTTATCAGTGTTCTCTTCTTTTAGAGATGTACTTCCATGCATGATTTTACTATTTGGGTTAAGTATATTCAAAATTCAACCATGGAAGTATCATGTTTTCCATTTCAAATTTAAAGCCCCTCGACATTTTTTTGCAGCGGACTCATAAAATTAGTCGTAGACTAAAAATGACACTTCAACTTGGAATGTAACATCAGATTACCCTTCCCACAACACGTACCTTTTCAATTGATTCTAATAGCTAGGCTAAACCTCAAGGGTGTTCGATATTAATGTATATGCAAATTCCAACATCATGAAACTGGGACCTAATCTTTCAAGGATTCAAATAGCCCCCAATAGACAAAACCTGGACTAAAAGGTTATTCTACATGAAGAAGAAAATGAAGCATCTATGCTTTATATGAAAAGCAGCTGATATGGAAAGCCAGTATGAGATCCAGACCACTACAGCTCTCCATCGAGCTATTTTTCGCTGATATTTTGCTGGCAGAGTAGTTACGGAAAGGGCGCTTTACAGGAGGTAAAATCAAACCTGATTGTTTGTCAATTAATAGTAGCTTGCCACACTTGCTGCACAGTTACAATTTCCATGCTTCAGTTTAGAAACAGCAGCAATGCATATAGTATAAGTAAAGCAAATCATGGATACATCAATATATCACCTGCAAACTTTGGTAAACAAAGTTCGATAACTGCAGATCCAGTGCTGCAATGATAAAATCAGATGTTAAATTATCTGGGGTTAAGGAAGATTGTCATGAATTATTCGCAAATATGAAATACCAGCAAAGAATGCAAGGCTGATTTGGGATTGACACAAATGAAGGATTGCAGAGCCATAGAAGCATGTTCCTGCACAGAGAGATCAATGAAGGAGATAAATTTTTTGGAACAAACTTTTAGGCCGCCAAAAATAGAGAATGGGAAACATAAGTCAGGCAGGGCTCTTACCGAGACATGTCTAAACACATGATGCAATGAAAAACCATGTCCATGTAAGTGGCTGCCACCCTTAAAAACCAATTATAGACAATAACATCTCAGCAATAGGTTAAAAGCAATAAATATACATGGGAAAAATTAAAGAGTAGAGTAAGTTCAAAGTCCCTCCGAACCATATGAATCAAAGCTGATTTATTTTGAAATTATTTGCCAAATAAATCCAGAATGAACATAAGTCAAAACAAGAAAAAGCATGGTAGTGAAAACATGCATGAAAATGTTGTATTACTCGAGGGATATGGGGTTTTTTTGGCTTAAACTAGTTCCTCCTGAGTACTATACTTGCACACTCAGAACTTAGACGAGCAGACTTTAATCTTCCCCAGTGCTTGCAATCATGAAAGGGCTCAGGGACTTCAGTGTTAACAAAAGAGAAATGTAAAGCTACTACATCACTTGACAACTTAGTTCAGAGGTGGAAAACAGCTTTTAGTGATATCAACAGACATTTAAAGAAATAGATGTAGATGAAATCACCTCGTCAGGAGAAAAGAAAGCTACCGCATCTGGATCAATGGAACCAGCTGTATGTAGAGATATCACTGCTCTAAAAACAGAAGGCAGAAGTAGCTCAACTACTGCAGCTTCATCTGTCTCGTGAATACTTGCTGAATCTTGTCTTAACTTGGTTGTACAAGGGAAGCCAGGATCTTTTGACAATTCAATAGAACTTTCAATCGCAGTAGAGGGCAATGCAGATGCCCGCTTTAACCAATCTAACCGCTGGTACGTAAATGTTTTAAAATCGGGAATCTCTTTCTCTAAATAGGACAAGATATCAGATAGCGATCTCTGATCACCAAGCTCTTCTTGGTGATTCAGAGATAGGGGGCTGCAAAGTTTCTTTGTAGCCGACTCTACAGCAGAATCATCAGTAAGGTGCGGGAAAAACCGCCTTTTTTGATCTGTAAATGCTTTCAGAGCCAATCTGCACAATTCAAGCTCCAGTAATGTGCAACAACTTGACAATATGAAAACTTTATACATGAACACATGAAAGCCCGCAAAAAAATTCAGCTATCCCAAGAATGAATTAATGAACAAAATTGTTTGGAATTTAATATGTTATACAACACTCTAGAATATTAAGCTCAGAAAACAGAGTAGTAAGACACAAGAAATACCTGGTCCTATCAACGGCAGAAGCACCAGCCTGACCAGCAAGTTGACGTTTCCATGCATAAGCAACGACGGCACCATCTGGGCAAACCAAAGGCATGTGGAGGCCCCAAGAATTACTTCGTGAACGAAGAGAATCATTCAGAACACCAGATTCCTCCAGCTGCCTTCCTAACAAAGATGACAAAATGTTAAGACTATAAAAAGGATAAATCAAACTCCTACAAGTTTGATCAACTTTCTTTGACACATGGAAAGCAACAGATAGAAGAGTAAACGAAAAATTTTCCAAGAATTTTAAACTGCATAAAATTTGGTTAGTGACGTCATAGCAGAATATATCTGGCAATCAATAGCTTAAATATGTTAAGAGCATTCTTGCATGCTTGCAACAGTTTTAGCAACAAAAAAAAATGTATAATAACTCAACAGCCTTCTTTTACACCCCAAAGCCAGTACCACTCGGAAAACTGTTTTGTACCATAGAACCAGTTCCCACGCTTCAGTCACATAATCCATCCTCATGATAGAAACTTGATTATAAACTCAACAAATCTAAGACAACACATTTTAGAGTTTTCTAAGACACCAGACTGCAAAAACTCAATTTTCACCAAATTTAAACAATAATTTTCAAGACCCCTAAACCGAGTTCACAATCAATGATATTCAAACCCTACGAATGAAAAACCTAAATAAACGCTTGAGGAAACACGATTTTGAGTGATCTGTCAAAACTTTCCCACCAATTTCAAGAAAAGTTAACTGACGAGAACAAGTTTGTGCGTTACCTACCTATGGAGCGAAGGTTTTGGAGGTGCTGGCGCATCAAGGATTCTTCTTTTACAATTAAATTCAAACACCTAGAAGAATGCTGATGGTGAGGCTCCGATGCCACAAAAAATAGAGCTTCCAGAAGCCGATCCGCACCTAGCCTTACATCAGCTATCAGCCGCCCTGCCTCACCCAGTCGTTCCAAAGCTTGTGCCACCTGCTTCGGCGGCGCGTCCCCCGCCACCGGCGGTGGCGTAGCAGCCTGCTGCATTTTTTTTCCTTTTGTCAGTGATTATACGGTGGGTTGTTTCAAGAATAGGAGCGTATGTATTTGGTTTGGGCCTTTTACATTCTAAAACTTCTACGGTCCGACCCAAAAGGTCTAGGGGCTCAGATATTTGGACATTTGTGGTTTGTGTTTACAAAATGTTCAAATATTATTGCTTTTATTTGCTAATAAAAATGTTGGAAGCAAGCACAAAATTTACATAGTGACGTCATGCATAATATATCTGGAAATCAACAGCTTAAATACCCAAAACATACTTTTTTCCAAAAAAAATAAAAAAATTAAAGCCACGCAAGAATGGTAAGCGTGACTTTGTTGTTGTCCCGCCCTCTCTGTAGGCATATGTCAAACCTTTCTAGCTTACCTTATTTGGCAAATCGGAATTTTTTCTATCGTAGACTGTAAAAAAAACCCAATCCCACTCATATACATGACGAAAATCAGTATTCAACAGAACATATGTATTCCAAACACACAATCTCACACTCAAATACACGACGAAAATCATTATTTACAGAATATAAATATATATAATCACGTCGACGCAATCAATACGTCTAGTGGTGAGTGGGGCCAAGAAGTTCAAGAAGAAACGTCCTGTAATGTCGTGACGTTTCCGAGTGAACAGCATCGTTTAACGACTTTCCATATTTCTTGTGGTACTCTGCTTTTATATACTGCATGTCGATCTCTGCCCTTGTCACTATAACTCTAGTAAGTGTAGACTCATTGGTCCCCATGCCTTTCATTGCCTTATGCAGCACCTTCAGATTTTCATCAGGAAGCAAAGTGAAATGGTTTAGCTACCATTCATAGTTATTCAAAGTTTAAAGAACTTCCACCTTCAGTTTTTCATTAGGAAGCAAAGTGAAACGGTTTAGCTTGCATTCATAGTTACTCAATGTTTTAAAACTTTCATTTTTTAACTCAAGAACTTAACTATAATGTTTGTGGCGAAATTTTCCTCATTTATATTGAGAAAAAATATTGTAACATATAAAAGCAAAACATTTTTGGTCCAAGGATTGCCCAAATGTCAATACAAGCCTACATGCATAAAGTATTTTATAAAAAGGATTGCCCAATGATTTTCAGAATGGCAACTACCCTTAAAAACTACAGTATATCATTTTCTTCTTATGAACAAATTGCTAAATTCAAGTTTTTGGCAAGAACTACGATAAAATAGATGGAAACATATGGTAACCAAATAAATGATCCATTTAGGTGGCACACATGGAACAAAAAAATGTGACATAAAAAAACTTAACCTTTTCCTTGATAAGACAATGTCACGACAAAATAGAAATTTTTTTACCTTTGCAAAGTAAATCCCAGGGTTCTCAGCGCACCGTAAAATAGTCAGGAGTGCAAACTCAAAGTTCCCTGAGGTTTCACTTTTCACAGCCTGCAAGAAAATTTCCAGTTTAGCATATTGGCAACAGACAGGAAAATTCAAGGACAGTGCTGAAACGATAGGTTTCACCTTTTTCAGCGACCTTCCATACAATCTGTTATAAGCAGAAGAGACTACAGCCAAATGTGCTCGGCTTCTCTCACAAAAAATACGGATGAAAGTTCTCTCATCAGTCCCCAACCTTTTTTCCCCAGCTTTGTAAAGAGATTTAGCATCCTGTTCTGCCATCGCCCAGTCTACCTGGGGACCTTCATATCTTATAGTATTCATGTAGGCAAGTAGCAACTGCCAAATGGAATCAAACAGAAACGATTAAGTGGATTTATGAGCATAATCCTTGTCCACTCACACAGAAAATGTGTTATTCAAAAAGTAGTTTTTGATAACTTGTTCCAAATACATGCTTATTACACAAATACCAGATTTGTAAATCAACCTTATGCCTGATTTTTAAACCAAAATATATCCTAGACCCACACCCTAAGGTTGAAATAGAAAATGTGCTTTAGATTGACGTATCAGAAGACTATTATGGTCGTTATCAGTTCAGTGACGTTATTGCGCTCCTGGATTTATCAGAATCTTCACTCAATCAATTTAAAACTAATTGGTTTTAAATATATAGGTTACTTACAGGTATATCCAACTCAATTAAAGGGTCCATTGTTGATTTATGTGCTCCTTACATAACTTAGTTGAGGAGTTGTAACCCAAGATATGCATAAAGGACCTCAGAATATAAGAGAAAAAGAAGACAAAAGTGATTTTCCTGACACATCAATAATTTTCGATTCATTCATCATTACTAAACAACGAATCACTTGTTGCAACAATTATCTTCCACTCTTGACATGTGATCATTCCGATTGAACTTTCTTCCTGGTGCCTTACCTTGAATTAGTAGTTCCGAACATGTGAAATCCACGTAAGAAGCACATTAGTGGTGTGCCGGCGATTGGAAAATACTTAATCCTAACTTTCAAGCATCCACTTTCTTCACATAATTTCACGTTATGAAGAGCAGAGCATCAGAGGTGGCTTATAAAATAATTTAAAGACTCTAGTATAATCTAAAAAATAATAGTTTGGATTCCAAATATACATATATAAAATAAAATAAATTGGGAACTCAAATTCAAAACAATATTCAAATAGATGAACAGTTCAGGTCCTCATTTCAATATACAAAATGGGATAAAAACAACTTTTAGCCATAAATTCTACCCTGGAAGGTATAGTTTGAGTTTCTCCTAAGCTAAGTTGAATATTAAAATAATTATTCAGGACTTTTTGGTGGGAGTGGATGCGTTTGTTTGTGTTTGTGTGTGTTCGTTTGTGTATGTGTGCGCGCGCGTGTGTTTGAGAGTGAGAGAGAGAAAGGGAGAGAGAGCAGAGCGCACCTTCTTGTGATCACCAGATGCTTGATATTCAATATCATGCTCAACATAAGCATGAAATCGCGCGTTATAAATTTGTTTAAGGAATTGTATCTGTGATGGGGTTCGGGAACATATTACTTCAGTAGCAGCTTTTAGATCGATGACATCACCAGTCAAAGCTTTCCTTACAATGATAGCATCCCTTCCAGCAGGATCAGGCATCCACAGTAAGAGAGCTCTCTAAAATCATACAAATTATAAAAGAAAAGCTGTAAACGGTAAAAATATTGCCTAGTTAATTGGATAATCTAGAAATAGAATCTATCACAACATTTCTACATAATAAAGCTTTAAAAAAAAAGCATTCCTCTTGAGGAAGCATGCACAGAAAATTTTAAAAAAGTGACGCCGATTCTCTTTGGTACCTTGACATCACCACTAAGCTCTGAATCCAGACGTTTATTTAATTCTTCAGAATACATAGCTCTGTACTCTTGTTCAATAAGCGCTCGTTGTGTTGCATCCCTATGCGCAAGGATTTTAACAACAGCAGTAGTATCACAACCAAAACCTAGACGGTGCAATCGATTGTTAGAAAATGCTGGATTCTTCGGTATTTTGAAAAAGAAAGATATAACAAAAATTTTCCTGTTAATTTAAACACCTTGTCTCCATGATTAATGCCGACACAAACGGAAAATCGTAACATAATTTTAGCTTCCTAGTCTGACATCACCACGTATCCACTATTCACTTATACGAAAGACTCGAACCAAAAACAACAGAAATCGGCGCAAAAACAAATTGAAGGCAAGAGAACAAGTATCAGAATTATTGTTTGCACGAAAAATAACGGAAAAAATACAATAAAGAACAACAGAGAATTTACCCTTGAAAGCACGGTACAATTGCATAGCATCGTAACGAGGCGAATTTAACGTCGGAGCAACATTCAGAGTCGCCATCTTCGATCCCTCTCCCACAAGAAATGAAGAAACGAACCCGAAGATGCGAAATAAAATGACACGTGTTCACTCTGCAATTTAATGCAAAATATTTCAACCAACCTGGTTCTTTCTATATAGTTGCGTGGATGGCTCTGCATTCTATCTGCTTTTCTGTTTTAATTGTTTTACACGTATTTATTACACGTACTTATTTTGTAACGTGTGTATATCAAGTTGTCCGGGAATCATCGATCCCCAAATTTTTCATTATTTTAAAATTGAGTAGGTCAAAAGTTTATTATATAAGTGATAAATGGATTGATTTGATTTATATTTAAAATAAAAATAATAATATGTTTATATAGAGGCGCAAGGAGGCCGAGGGAGCCAGAATGCTCGGAAGTTTACAAGCATCGCATGCCACCACGACATGGAAAATTGAGAAGGAGAAAGAGCCACTGAGTATCAATGTTGCAACTTTTCAGAGGGAACTGAGGAAACTCAAATTCTCACAGCTGATTGAGGCTACAAATGGATTCTCAGCCGCTAGCCTAATCGGGTCTGGAGGATTCGGTGAAGTTTTCAAAGCTACATTGAAGGATGGATCAAGTGTAGCAATTAAGAAACTCATACGGTTAAGCTGCCGAGGCGACCGGGAATTCATGGAATACGGAAGCCTCGAGGAAATGCTTCATGGGAAGCCAAGAAATGGTCAAAAGAGGGTTCTAACTTGGGATGAGAGGAAAAAGATTGCCAGAGGTGCAGCCAAAGGGCTATGTTTCCTTCACCACAATTGCATTCCTCACATCATTCATCGGGATATGAAATCGAGCAACGTTCTACTAGACCGTGAAATGGAGGCAAGGGTATCGGACTTCGGAATGGCTAGGCTTATAAGTGCTCTTGACACGCATTTAAGCGTCAGTACGCTAGCCGGGACGACTGGATACGTGCCCCCCGAGTACTACCAGAGCTTCCGTTGCACAGCAAAGGGTGACGTTTATTTGTTCAGAGTCATCCTTTTGGAACTCCTGACAGGGAAAGGCCAACCGATAAGGAGGATTTTGGTGACACAAATTTGGTGGGGTGGGTGAAAACTAAGGTGAGAGAAGGCAAAGGTATGGAGGTTATAAACACGGAATTGTTGTCCGTCACTAAAGGTAATGAAGAATCCGAGGTCGAAGAAGTTAAGGAGATGGTGAAGTATTTGGAGATAACAATGCAATGTGTCGATGATTTCCCATCCAAACGGCCTAATATGTTGCAAGTTGTGGCCATGTTGAGAGAGCTGATGGGCAACAGTTCTTGAATTTAATCCATAGATCGAGTTAAAATGTATGTCATGCGAGCGAAGCTGTTGAACATTTTGTGACACTTTTTTTGTTCAAATTTGTCAAAGGAAATAGCGACAAGTCAAGATCAACAGTTTTATCTGTACTTTGGTTCCAACGATTTTTGAGTTCGGAGTCAATTCACCTTATAAATCATTCTTAAATGTTGATGTAAAAAGAATAAACAGACATGCTTAAATGTTGGTCCAATTTTTACTTGTTTAGATAAAATGGTTTTGATTTCGTGAAAGATTTGAATTATGAGTTTGATCCAAAAAATAATAATCCATTTTAACTTTAATACCCATCACGTTCTAATTTTCACAACTTCATGCTTTGGAAATGCCACTGAGAAGTTCCAGAACAAATAATAGGTCTAAAAGAAAGCTGAGATACCAAAAGTTTTTAAAGCCAAATTTTCTTGTTTTTATATAGTTATCTACACGTAAATTAAATAACAATTAAATCACGGAACCAATTCATTGAATGATTCAATTTATTTATAATAAAAAATAATATTATGATGTCTACTTGTAGTCAGGCCTCCACTAACTCGAGCAAATTATGATAGGAACGAGTCAATTTATTTATAATAAAAAATAATATTTTTCATATAAAAAATAATATTTTTTTATACATGAATCATATAAAATATATATCACATCTTATTTAAATTTTTGTGTGATTTTAAGTGGTTTTTGTTTTCTTCATCTCCATAATTCATATTAATGTTTCTTTCGTGCGCGGGGCACAAATTTCTCGCAAACTCATTGGGCTGAAATAGAAAATTCAAAATCGTGATTCGTATCTAGAGTCTAGACCCAATTTTTTTAAATTATATATGAAATAATTCCAAATTAAATAAAAAAGAGCTAAATAAACTCATTTTTTGTAACAAAAAACTAATTTATTGTATTTGATGCACGTGAAAGAGTTCAGATCATCTCAGACTCCGAATGGAAAATTTGTCCCAGTAAAGAGAGTGGTCTTATATAAATCATTCATGAGTTTCCAACAACTAGAGAAACCGATTAAATCAGCATATACTCATACAATCCTGGGTTCTCAGATTAGTGCGGGCTGTGTAAGAAGACTATGATAATGAATTTGTGACATGTATGTGCTCTCACATAACAACCACTGCTCGAGCATCTCGTGACTGACATCGACTCTGGTCCCACAATTAATGATATTCATTCCTTGAAATCATTAGTATTTCAATCAACACACATGTGGACAATGTGATAAGATTAGAAACGGTATGAGTTGTCAGTCGTAACAGTATAAGAGGACAGAGCACGAGCATCTATCTGATCATGAAAAGTGACCGAGAACTGAAAACAATTCCATAATGACTTTTTTCTCTTATAAATATTCATGTTTGCTCGATCATTGAGGACATTCACTAAACATTTCCACAAACACCCAATAAATATTCTCTATACAACACTTTCTTTTACATGGGTACCCGACTGACTTGAAGTCGGACTGCCTACACCGAAAAACTTTTTGACGTCTGTCTAACGTTAAACGTCACTACAACAAAAATGGCTTTCCGCGGCGCGCATATGGGCTTTCCGCAGCGCGCATTGCACGCCGGAAAGTTGCAAGCCGTTGAAAGTACAAGATTATCCGCGGCGTGCCTTCGCACGCTGTTAAGATTACTATCAACGGCGTGCATATTCACGCTGTTAATATAACTATCCGCAGCGTGCAATAATGTGCGCTGTAAATTTAAATGTGTGATTTTTAAATTAGCGACGGATTGTAAACCGTCGCTAATTAACGACGAAATTTAATTTAGCGACGGTTACAAAACCGTCGCTAAATTTTGCGTAAAATAAAAAAAAATTACGCTTTGTAATCTAATAAATTTTAAAAAAAATACAATACAACTATAATAAATTGGACTGATGAACTTAATTAACACTTAAAAAATTAACCTAAAATTGAAAAAAAAAATTTAATCTAAATCGAAATTAGAAACGTATTTGAAATGAAAATTTTAAGTGTTGTGAAGTGAAAAAAGTTGAACGGAAATCGGATATTTATAGACAATTTGCGACTATTCGCGACGGTTATCCACTAGGCTGTCGCCATTAGCGACGGTTTTTATATAACGGTCGCTAATTTACGTCTATTAGCGACGGTTATATAAAACACATCGCTAGCAGCGACGAAATATTCCTTAACCGTCGCCGATACGGTCGTTAAATAAACCGTCGCAAAAGTAAATTAGCGACTGTTTTCTAAAATCCGTCGCTAATTTAAAAATCACACATTTAAATTTACAGCGCACATTATTGCACGCTGCGGATAGTATATAATATTACTTTGCGCAGCGTGCTTTTACTGCACGCCGTTAATGTATATGTTATTAACGGCGCGAATTAAAAGCACGCTGCGGAAAGTATATAGTATTTACAGCACACATAAATGCACGCTGCGGATACTACTTTCCACAGCGTGCCTTTACTGCACGCCGTTAATACTGTCAAGTGCAATATTATTAACAGCGCACGTATGGATGCACGCCGTTGATAATACTATTAACGGCGTGCTTTTAATGTGCACCGTTAATAGTGCGCTGCGAAAAACTATTTTTGTTGTATTGCGTTTTTTGTTTTTCAAGTGAGCATAACAATCCGCCTGAGATCCTTCTGCCTGATTCCCAACACTCTCAGAAAAAAAACATAATTGGACCTGATAAATTGTCCACTCACGTCACCCAAATTAATCGGGCTTCATCTGTATTCTCACGGGGTCCGAAACCAGGACTTTAGATTGCTTTATGCAATCTTTATAAACAAGGCTTTACCCTCAAAACTTTACCTACTCAAGATGTAAAGGTTGAGGAAAAAATAAAAGCTGGTAGCACCAAAAAAGCAGATGCTTTTCTAGCTAGTTTACTTTGCTATTTTCTCTCTTCTCTTTCTCCACAGTTTGATCTTTTTTCTTTTTTGCAAGATAAGAAAGAGATGTTCTTTTCAGTGTCACTTGTGCAAGATATCATTCATGTTTGAAGGCTGGAGGATCTTGCTTGAATGATGTATCATTCATCTCAGGATGTTAATGGGTTTTCGAATGAGAGAAAAAGAAGGCCTGCTGGCACCCCGGGTACTTAATTGGTTAACACTTGTATCTATCTCTATATATACACGCAGTTATGCAAACAGTCACGTTCTATGTTCTTTTTATACTCTTCTCCGACCTTGGAAATTATTACTTCATTGAACTCGAACACATGCAGAGAATAAATTTTATGGAGTAAAGGTACCTGCATTTATTGCATCATGTTTTTCTATGAATCTAGACTCATTAATGTAGGAACAATGAACAGTTTTCTTTTTCCCTTTTGAAAAAGGTGTTCGATCTTGATTTCTTGAAATACTTGATTTTCTCGAACCCAAACCTTAAACGTTAGTTATAATTAACGTGCATTGTGACAGATCCAGACGCAGAAGTTGTTTCCCTTTCATCAAAGACATTACTAGAGTCAGACAGCTACGTGTGCGAGATCTGCAACCAAGGGTTTCAGAGAGACCAGAATCTACAAATGCACATGCGTAGGCACAAGGTGCCATGGAAACTTCTCAAGAGAGACAACCCACAAGCCAAGAATCGTGTCTTCGTGTGCCCCGAGGAGACATGTCTGCACCACGACCCGAAGCATGCGCTGGGTGATCTGGTGGGGATTAAGAAGCATTTCAGGAGGAAACACAGCAACAACAAGCCGTGGGTCTGCGAGAGATGCTCCAAAGGTTATGCGGTTCAATCAGATTTCAAGGCCCATGTCAGGACTTGCGGTACTCGGGGACATTCTTGTGACTGTGGCCGAGTTTTTTCCAGGTTATATATATGCAAAATAATTGGCATGCCTTTTTCTTTGTATTTTCCTGTTTTCATAATTTGGACCATGTGTCACAAATAGGATCCCGAGAGTCACCTCTCTCCTATATACGACATAGCGTGGCCACCGTAAAATTAAAAATATATATGTGAAGTTGTAAAATTAATGAACCCTTCAACGAGTTGAAAATTTAATTTTTGCGCGAGCAAACATTTTGTATTTCTTAATGGCGCTCCTTATGTGTAAATTATATATATCCTTTGACGCTATATGATCAAGAATTTAGGTGCTCCAACTTTGTATTCTCAGAGTGGAGAGTTTCATTGAGCATCAAGACTCCTGCACCATCCGCCACCACAACCTGCCACCGGAGTTAAAACATCCAACGCAACCCGAGGCCAGTTCTTCTCAGACAGCTTCAAGCTCTGCCACTCCATCGATGGAGTATTCCAATTTCAGCGCAGTCTCAGTCCCAAGGATCCACCCGAAAAATCCTGGTGAACGTGACGAAAATCATCAACATAACTTAGAACTTCAGCTTTTGCCATCATCCACCAAATTTACACTTGAGGATGATTATATCTGTAAGCCGGGGATAACAAGTGAGCAGCAGCTGGATTTTCCTATGGCAGAAAATGGTTTAGCGGAAGAGGCTGTAAGACAAGCGCGGCAGCAAATTGAACTGGCTGAATTGGAGTTTGCAAAGGCTGAAAGAATCAGGCAGCAGGCACTTGCAGACCTCGAAAAGGCTCGGGTTTTGAAGGAGCAATTCACCGAGAAAATCAGCAGCACAATCTTGGAAATCACCTGTCATGCCTGCAAGCAGAAGTTTCAGGCGCTAACCGGCACTCTTCCGACCGCAGCGGAGAGTTCTTCGGCTATGAATTACGTGTCTTCAGCTAAACTTAAGTTGAAAAAACTCACTGATTAAGATGTTTATCCAAGAAATTTGTTGATTTATTAAATTTCGCAAAATGGAACTCGATCGTCTAGTTTCTAGCAAATTAAAATCCAAATATTTTGACCAAATCTAAATCAAACACAAGTTGCTATAGTTGCTAATTAATTTATTTATTGGTCTCATTGCCATCATCGATTGTCCAAATCTGATACAGTACTAGAAACTGGACAATATACTTGCTTGGAGCCAAAGCGTAAGATTAGCCTGTAGTGTGGATTGAGTGAATAAATTAAAATCATTAATTTGCGCGGTCCGGTGGCTGAAATTTTAGAGTTGTGGGTTGAGCTAGCTAGCTAGGATTACGTATTGTCTGTACAAATAGAAGCTGGCATCGTTTTCAGAGCCTGAGATTGAATGACTAAACATCAGGGACTCGTCTCTCTCAGCCCAATTAATATGGTACAATTCGTGAAATTTTGATTATCAGAGTCAATAATATTCCGATTCTTGCCAAATATACGGTATACATATGTAACAAGGAACTTGAAAATACCCTTTTGGAAATGGTTGGTAAATTTAATTTTGTGAGGTCAAGTAGGAAAGTAAATGAAAATAAAAATTGAAAGACAAAACTTAGAATTATGAAAATGCATGTGATGTTTATCGTGATTTAGCAGCAACCAATGCTTTCATAAAAATAATATATCATGTAGGGCCTAAGCCGTGTTTGATTTATCAGAGCCTTTTTTTTTCATACTACGGCTACTCGAGCATCCTATCTACCTAACAACCTATACAAATGAAACTCCAACACAAGATCATTGGCTTATTGGACCTCACTTTTACTGCTGGACCATTAGATCATTGGCTTATTGAAAAACTTTTACTGCTGGACCATTAGATCATTGGCTTATTGGAGCTATTTAAAATGCTACGATAAAAATAATATATTTATTTTTGTTCACCTAGATTAATTTAATGTGTACTAGGCTTTGTTGAGATTTACATAGAACAATATGGATGTCAAATTAGCAATATTCAATATGTTTAGTCACTTCGAAACAAAAATATATCAAATAAAAAAATCCAAATTATTGAATAAAAACTAAATTTCGACTGTTTTTTTTTTTGAGTTAATTAATTACTCTATATGAATGATAAAACATGACACCTCGGTGGTATTGCACTAAAATTAATTGTGTGTGTGCACGCGGACACGCACGCACGCTCTAAAATTTAGGTGGTTGGCCAAGAAACACAGCATTACTATAAGCCCTCTTAACAATAAGGTCTCTCAGAAACTGCCGGGATATGATGAATGTAAATCACAGATACTCCCATGATCAGATGCATGGCACTATTAATTAATACACAGAACCCTAAAATTTTTCCCACTTTCCATTTTTTCCTACGGCTCATGCATGGAAAGTGACCCATTTTGATAACCCGATTCTATCGTTATTTGTTTGTATAATTCCTTGCACCATATGTGTGACCAAGCAACAAACATACATATATATATATATATATAAGATGATATGAAGAGTCCTTAAAGCTTTTGTGTTGCACCTTAAATAAAATGTCTCAATTAGACTTAAGTGGATTCAAGAAAAGGAAGAGAGGGGAAAGGATTTTCAAGTTCAAGATGTTCGGTGAAAGAGGGTATCCTGCCGAATTTAATGGTTCGTTCCATGATAATGTGAGAGCCCTTAATTCTTGAATACGGGCAGTTTGAGAGTGGCGTGTGCGGAGGAAGGGCAAGTTGGTCATTTCAACTCGAAGCTCGTCGGCATCCATTATTACATCTGTTTCTGTTTGTTGTTGAGGAGCCTGTTGAGCTATCAATCGAGCTTCATTGCAAGCACTGTCGACTATATAGGTAGAGTAGTATTGTAAACGTTTTATACTGGGACTGGATCCTGAAACAAATTTTGATTGCTTACCTATATATAATAAGTATTCATTCCACGTGGATCCAACCCATCGTAAAGTTTGATTCATTTGTGTATGTTTATGGTGCATGCATGCTTCTATTTTCAGAAATAAATGCCTCGAACATACTTTACAACGCGATTCCTCTTCATAGCTCAATCTTCTAGCTAGGTCGGAATATGTGCAAGATGGACTCAATCAATCAAGTTTAGCATGGATGGCTACAGAGAGAATCTAAACTCACACGGTCTCTTCTTTCTTTTCATATTTTGATTAGAAGTATACTTAAATTTTAGAGGGGAGCTGTGTTAAAAAAATATAGAAGTTTAGCATTTCAGACGTCTTCATTGTTAGGTGTGTTTCTGGTTTAATCTTCAATTTCTTATCATTTATCATCATTCTTATCTTGATTGAAAAAGTGAATAATGATTATTTTTAAAATTAAGATCAGGCTGGGGACATCATATGATTTGCAATAAGAAGTATCATTTTGTGTTGCCATCAAAGGATACAGTGTTGCCGTCAAAGGATATGATACAAATGTGTTTGAATTACAAGGGGAGAGCCATTGCATGCATGGCGTGTTCCATTCCAACGGGTTTGGGCATCTTCTGTGCATTAATGGGTTAGAAACCGGGTCGGATGTACCCGGTCACCAAATCATGGAACTCTGGGATCGTCTGTGCTCTGGTCTCCGTGCAAGGTTCGTAGGATTCCACGAAAATTAACTCACGTTTCACTCTATTGTATGCGAACTCGCATTTTAATTAGTTTAGTTGTTTAAGTTCGATTTTTCCCTCAAATAGAAGTATCATATTGCAATTGTATATTACCAAGATACACTAATCTTGTAAAGTTTTGTTTAATGTTGTAGGAAAGTGAGTTTAAAAGATACGGCGCAAAAGAAAGGAATGGATCTAAGGCTGCTTCACGCGGTGGCCTATAGTAAGCCATGGTTTGGTCATTGGGACTATAAATATGGGCGTGGGACATTTGGAGTTACTCAAGAAATGTATCAAAATGCTCTGAAAGCAATCAAAAGCATTCCCCTCAGCCTACTTACTCAGATCCTCGGTGTCGAATTTTGTAAGACCGAGACGAAAATTATCGTGGCACGATATCAGGTTCTGTCAGGCCATTCCCTCGTCACGCTAGGCGATCTATTCCATTTCATGATCGAGCTGAAATCTAGACTTCGCAAAGAAAGCAGCAAGGATTCTAACTACCCCAGAATAATGTCGGATTCATCGTGTCGATGGTCGCCTAAACGGGTGGAAATGGCCATTCATGTGGTGGTCGAGGCCTTGAAAAGAGCTTAATTCAGGTGGGTTTCTAGGCAACACGTACGAGATGTGGCGCGCGCGTATATTGGTGACACGGGATTGCTGGATTTCGTGCTCAAGTCTTTGGGAAACCACATCGTGGGGAAGTATTTTGTGCGGCGTTGCCTGAATCCGGTTACCAAGGTTCTAGAGTACTGTCTAGAAGATGTCTCCCGCGCATTTCCTAAACAAGATGGTTCCCCGTTCATTGACGCAAAATTGAAGCCTCAGCATAAGATTAGCTGGGCTCAAATCACGAGGGACGTATTCTGCATGTACAAAAACATCCTTAAAGAAGACACGTCAATTACAACCAATGGGGCATTAGCTTCTATTCCATCGGCATCAAGAATTATACTAGACACAAAGTACTGTCTTAAGGACTATCTCGGAGACACGCCATCAGAGGATGAAACCACAAAACAAAATATCTACTGCACGGTGATTTTAGCTTATCACCACATGCACGAATATGAGAGGGTGTATCGGCAGATTTAGCAAAGGCGTCCATAACACCATACGAATGCTTTGAGTTGAAACATGGTGCTACGTTCGACGAGCTCAAGTTTGAAGTTGAGAATACATTCAGAGAAATTTATCTGGGATTGCGAGACTTCGTTGCACTGTCAATGATAAACATCAATCCAAAAGGATCGGATTTAGTGTTCAAGAAAGTTACAGCTGGTGTTAAGATAGCATTCGAGGGCAACCGAGGAGTGACTAATGACGGGATCTACGAAGGATGGATGAAGAGAGACTTAGTTGTGGATTGTCCTTGTGGAACTAAAGATGATGATGGTGAAAGAATGGTATCCTGTTATATATGTCAAGTTTTGCAACACACTCGTTGCGTTCAAATCCCAAACAATCAAGAAATCCCAAACATATTTATATGCAAAATTTGTGAGCAAGATATAATGCATTTCCCATCGTTACCTTAACTATATTTATTTTTTCTTTTGTCAAAGTTATATATATGTTGGTGTAATTTTTAATGTGGATTGAATACTACACGACTTGCATATGCTTTTATATCGGGTCTGAGTATTCCTGAACTTTTGTACTATATAATCACATTAAATGAAAATGGTTTAATCTGCCTAAACTGTGGATACATGAAAGATTATTTAGTTCGAATTAGTCCATAATCAATATATCTTTTTCCCTTCACAAAACCATTGTATAATTAAATAGAAAAATTAAAAGGAGGAACCGGGTTTTGTAACCCCGGCCGATATTATAGAAAAAAAAAACCGAATGGTCTGTCTGTCAGGGTCCTACCCCCTTCTCTCTATCTCACCTCTTCGTCTCTCTCTTTCGAATCTCTCTCCTCTCTCCAAAAAAAATTAAAGTGTTTTTGCCTTAACAAGTGAGTCTCTCTCCCCTCTATCTCTCTCTTTTTATATTGGATCGGATTGGATTGGATGCAAAATATATCACAAGGGCTGTACTCTGTTATCTCCATCTACAAAGCTGAATGTTTTTTTTAATGTGTATTTCTGATTTTTCTGTTTTGTTTCTTTTCGTTTTTATTTCAGATCCCTTTTGTCTGATTTCTTAGAATCGACTCAAGATGCCCAAAGATTGAAGCTTTTTGTTGAGAATCGTTGTTTTCATGAATATTTGTGGATTTTAATTAGATTATTTTTTAGATTTTCGATGTCGAGATTTGTTTGATATTTCGTTGATTTTGGTCTCTCGTTTGGGTTTTGAATGAAAACTTTGCCCATCTATTCGCTGTGGTTTCGAAATTGTCCGGATCTTGGTGGTGTTTTGGATTTCTAAATTGTGGGTTTTTCTGGGTGGGTGGGTAATCATGAATTTCGATCGGTGTTGGATTCACTTGAATTGTGCATGATTTTATTCAACAATTGCTTTTTTGCGTTATAATTGGAATTGTTCGGAGCTTAATTTATGTATTTCACTGATTTTAATGTTAGTTGCTCAACACCAAGCATCTCAATGCATTGTTCCCTTCAGATATAAGTAAGATTTTTTCTAGGAAAATGTAGATTAAAAATCCTGAGTCGTTTCTAAGATAATGACTGGCTAAATGCCTTAGTTCGTTATGTCGTTTGCCAATACATCGTTTGAGCAATTTGCTGTCTTGAACTACTTAAGGACTGATATTGGTTCGTTAGCTGAATGTTTATGTTTCATGGATTTCTGGAGTTTTCTGGTTATCATATCGATGGCATTTTGTGCCGAGAATGCAATGTTGAATGGCTTTTTGTGGGGACTTAATGCATGAGGTGTTATTTGATTTGATTCTGTAGTTGTAATGGATGAAGACAGCTTGAGAAATTGGGGTTATTATGAACCTTCCTTTAAAGGGCATCTTGGTCTCCAGCTCATGTCTTCTATGGTGGATCGGCATGCGAAACCTTTCCTGTCAGGACATGATAACCCTTTAATGGTTTCACCTAATGGCACTTACCATCCCCGGGATCGTGTCCCTGCAGAACTTCCTGCCACGCACATGGACTATGTTCGAGATAGTTGGATAAACCATCGGGAGAAATTTTTGCAAATGTTCCCGACAAACACTTTCAGCCCAGTTCTTGCTGAAACTTCTGGGACTCATCATGCCATGCCAGCACCCCACCAACATGATCCAACAAAAGATACCGAGTCGAACACAGAAGAGCCAAATGTCAAGAAGGGACATGTTCCTGCAAAAAAGAGAGCAGCTCCTGCGGCCCCAAAGACTTTGAAATCAAAGAAGCCAAGAAAAGGTCCTGTGCCGAAGGAAAATGGTAAATCCTCGGTTCATCGTGCAAAAACTTTGAAGAAGAACGTCGATGTTGTGATAAATGGAGTTGATTTCGACATTTCTGGTATACCAATTCCTGTTTGCTCTTGTACGGGTACTCCCCAGCAGTGCTATCGCTGGGGGTTTGGGGGTTGGCAGTCAGCTTGTTGCACGATGACTATATCCATGTATCCGTTGCCTATGAGCACCAAAAGGCGAGGGGCAAGAATTGCTGGGCGAAAGATGAGTCAGGGTGCTTTCAAAAAAGTCCTGGAAAAACTTGCATCCGAAGGCTATGATTTCGCTAACTCAATTGACCTGAGGACTTACTGGGCAAAACACGGTACCAACAAGTTCGTAACAATCAGATAGACTTATTTTCTGTTAGCCTCGACTGGATTGACTCAACATCACTTATGTTTTCACTGTATATATTCAGTGACCTTTGGCAGAGGTTTGCTCCGTTCTTCAAGTTCTTGAATTTTCGAATACATGCTTTGTGTTTAAAACCTAGACATTTGGGCCTCGTAAAGCTGTTAATGAGGTTCTCGTTTACATTTGTTTCATTGGCTAGCAACATTTTCTGGCCACTGAGAGTAGGATTATGAAATCTTTCTTCTATTCTAATTAATGGACAATTTTTGAGAAAACATTTCACTGTCTTTTTCTTGCTGATGTTTCGGGACCGTGTTTATTGCGACTTTGAATACATTCTCTATTTAAAGTTTGAACATGTATATAAAAAATTGTTTTACATTAATCAACTACAGTCAATAATGATGAAGGGAAACTTCCCTCGAAGGATGCTTCCATTACCTTTTTTCTTGCTCGTGCAATGTTGTTATTTCCTCCTGCAACTGCAGAAGAAGTTTCTGCAGCTGAGCGCTTATCTTGTCTATAAAAATGCACGATTGGAAACTTAAAGTTTCTTCCACAATATGTTGATTGTAAGAATGTTCACATCAACTTCTTAAAGGACCAAAATCAAGTAAAGAGGAGTATTTCAGCTTTCTAGATGAACAGAGCATGATATATTTTCCAATATTAAAGGAGAGAACGAGAGATTTGGATTTTCAACTTTTTTCCCACCAGATGTTGTCTAAATATCAATAATATAATACAGATAATATTTATTTTATTTAATTTTCTGATACGTGAGTAACCAAGTTTAAATGACTAATAGTACTTAGCTAAGATAGTGATTGTATTTGTTGGTCTCGGATATTTCAAATAAAATAAGACAAATACATTGGTTTGACAGTGAAATAGATAAAACTATGGGCAAACTAAATGATGATCATGATTTTTTCCTAATCTAAAAAGGGAACAGCCAACGGTAGAAATTTCGTAAAGTCAACTAAAACTATCATACAATGTTGTGGTTTATCATAGCATGCATCATGGTCATCCGCCTACACAATTCTTGCACAGTTTATAATACTTCTGCAAGAAGCTCAACTTTTTATTTTTTTGACAACATAAGTAATCAACTTTGATCAAATGAAAATTTTCCTTTATATTTAAACTGTAAATTTCGTCACCCCAATGCATGTCAAAGGGAAAACCCGTTGATTTTGGCATATTTTAGGATGATCGGCCAGGCCTTTTTTATAGATAGGCTAACGAATTTTTTAAGAATTTCACTCACAAGTTGATCGACCAAATCAAAGACTATGGCTGGAATACTTCTTAGAGCTAAGATTACTAACTAGATCCCCCCTTTTTTTTACAATTCTTTGTAGAAAAAAAGATGGAATGTGGTTAGCAGCTAGCGAAAATGATCCTTATTAGTAAAATCTAGAAAAGCCGCCTCTAGCATTCACCACTCTTCCACGCTTTTCTTGGATGCCATGCCCACCCATCTCTCACTGCAGCTTCTGCAAAAACCAAGAAAGCAAAACGAAAAGTGCGATATTTGTCTCTATTTTCAAACTTAAGCGGTAAAAGTAAAAAAGCTACGCTATTTCAGAAACATGGTCCCATTAATGATTAAAGAATGGAAATATGAACTTTGGTTTCATTTACCAAAGGAAAAGTACTGTTATATGGAGCCAAGTGATGGGAATCTTTCCTCTCTTTTCACTGTTTGGAGAAATCCCATCATGCCAAATCTATCTTTCGTGAGTATATGGAGCAAAGTGGTGGGAATCTTTCCTCTCTTTTCACTGTTTAGAGAAATCCCATCATGCCAAATCTATCTTTCCCACCCACGATATATGCGTCCCCTTCATTTCATTATTTACTCTTAATACGTAGGCCGGGGACAAAAAAAACATGGATGCAATGGTAGAGGATACCGCAGATCCTGGTACAGACGTGGGGATACATAAAGAGAAGAACTACTTCGGGTTATGGCCAATCGAGCATCCGATTGAACCTGATCCGCACCAGGACGGACCAGTGAACTGCCCATTGCCTCACTCTTCTTTCATCAAAGTGAGCATCTCTTTCTTATTTACATGAACTAACTACATAGATCAAGAATTTAGAATCATGCATATGTTTTATCAATGTCCAATAAATATTAGATTGATAGTCTTCGTAGACAAATTTTTCAAGCTAAACAAAGGGATATAAAACAAGAAACTAAAAAAAAATATCATGTTTATATAAGATATATGGATGATATTCATCTTTTGTTGAGTTTTCAAAATTAAACAGAAATAATATACAATAATAATTAATAACTTGAGATAATTAGAAAGACATGTAGAATGAAAATCTAGTCTAATATTATTTAGCTGTTTAAGGAGTTAAATAATTTTAATCAACTTTAATTTGCTAACCGTAATTAATTTCCTCACTTCAAGCAATTAACAAATAAACATACATACAATTTACTGAATTTAATTAATTAATAGATAACCATAAATATATAAGAGCATTAAACATAAATATATATATATACATTTAGCTATATTTAATTATTTAATGTGTGTGTGTGTGTGTGTGTGTGTGTGTGTGTGTGTGTGCATAAATGTGTGAATTAACCGTATGCTAACTTTAATTAATTAATAATTAATAAATAACGTAAATATTTAAGGACGTCAAACACAGATATAAGGGCGTATAGCTAATTTTAATTAATTGATATAAGGACGTATATGTTCTTTCACAAATAGAAGTCATGAATATATAATTAAGGTTATATAGTTATGGGTGTTGAAAAACTGAATCAAACTGTAAAATCAAATTAAATTGCATGATTTGGATTTATTTTCATGCAGTAACATTTTCAATTGGTTTTTAAAATCGATCAAATTATAAAAATTGGTTTGATTCAAGTTTTGGATAAAAATAAACCAAATCAAATTAATTCAAACTAATTACATTAATATAAACTAATAAAATTAATATAAAAATAAGGCAAAATTGTAATTTTTAGTCCTTGACGTAATGTAACTTATCAAAATTTAATTTTCATACAATAATTTGGATTTTTTTGTTTGGGTCTTTTTTTCGAAACTACTAAATCTTTCAAATATGATTTATTTGACATATATTTTATCATATGTGACACATTTAAGGAAAATAAAGATCATATTACTCAAACTAAATTATCTGATAAAAAAATAATAAAGCAATATCCATCAATACTTCAAGATAGGAGGAAAAAAAATTTTTGTTTACATTTATTTTTGTTTTTCTGCATTTTAATTTAATATATGTGATATAAGATTTATTTTTGTTACATGGACCACACAGGAGAATATCAATGTTATGGATTTAGTGGTTTCGGACAAAAAAAAATGACCAAAACCAAAAAACATCTAAATTACTATATGAAAACCAAACTTTGATGATGATGATTATGATAATAGATATGAATAATAATAATAATAATAATATATGAATAATAATAATAATAGATATGAACGCAATTCGCAAAGCATCCTAAAAAAGTTGCAAAAATCTCCAACAGACAATAAAAATCCATATGATATTTTATCACAGCCTTGATAACTCCATATATCCAGCATCCGATTTTTAATCAAGTTGCATCTCTGACGGTAAATTGCAGGAGGAAAGAGTTCGTTTCGGAACGAGGCGCAAGAGGCATCACGGCCTTCGTCATGATCAAGACCATATCAAAACCACTCCTTCATCGAAGGACCCTCTTCCACCACAGTGTAATAAAATATATCAAATGCTTCAGCACCAGCGAGTAAACCAAGTTTGAATCTTGAAAGAGCAATCACCTTGTTGGCACATCAGAAGCTAGGCCTATGGTACCGCAATTTCTTGCTTGTTATCTTCTTAATGTATAAATCTGAAACATTTCTGCACAACGGAATCATAAAAGATTAAGCATGAAAAGGAAAACGCATTGTTAACTTATTGTTCATCAACTTTGGCACTTTTCGTGATACCGAGGGTGCAAACATATTGGCAAGGGATATCTACCAATTTCGTATATTTTTCAATTTGAATTCAAGTTCGAGTTTATATAATAATATGGGTAAAAGTGTACTTGTTAAACAAGCTCATGAGCTGGAGTTTCCAAATTAGTTCTGAATAAAGTTTGAGCTTTTCAACTAGTTTGTGGATTCTCACAATCCAGACATGAGCGTTCTATTATAACAAATTCAACCAGACACAAGAGCTATAAAACTTACATAACAAATCAAGTCAACAAATAGAGTCGTCTTGGTAGAAATATATGAAAAACAAATGTAAACTAGAAAGGAAATAGATTGAGTCAAACGGTAAGAACTTCCAGTTTGAAAACAGTATATGCACTTGTCTATCTCTACCAAGGTGTACAAAACTGTGAGAACCGCTTTTTTTTTCCTACCGTATGATTAAACATTTGTAAGGAAATTAAGAGTATGTGATCTTTTGATGGTTGTAAGATATATTAGAAAATATTTTTATGGAAAATCCTTGAGGTCAAGATATCAATCCATACACTTGTACATGCATATTTTCGAAAGTTTGGGGAAGTGAATTTACAAGATTTGGGATATCATACAAGTAGAGTAATTAAAGTAGATATTGCTATAGATTTTCGAATTTTTCTAGAATATTTGACTAATAATGGTGATGGGAAGATACACAACTAATTGGAAATAATCATCAAACTTGTACACAAAGAAAAATCCTTACCTAGCCACCATATTTTCGAAATTATGAAGGGTAAGGGGATCAAGAAATAAATCTCACAACCTAGGTAACTCAATTTTTGAAAAAGGGCAAGGATATTGGAGTCAAATTTATAGGATTTGGCATGAATTTTGGTATGATTTAAGTACCAAATTTAGCTCCACTCTTCTCCCCTGTAAATACCTCATCACCCTTTTCATTCTCCTACACAAATTTTCGAGAAATCCCTTGCTGAATTTCGAATTCCAGCAGCCTCCCCTTAGCCGAAATATTGCCCAAAAATCGTCCCGAAGTTAGACCAAAAGTCGAAGCCGAGGCGCTGTCCGAGCAAGAGCAAGAAGCGATCCAATTCTCGAAGCCAAACACCTACGTTTCTTTAGCAATCCAAATACAGTAAGTGGGCTGTTTTAAAGGTTTAAAATTTCGAATTTTGTGCATATGTGATTTTCGTTTTTTTTTTTAAAAAAAAAAATAGTCGATACAAATCTTTTCCTACTCCTTTTCTTGTGTCGAATTGTCATACGGTTTTTTTTTCAAAGCACTGTGAGAAGTCGACTGTATATGGGTGGGAATCCCAACCATGACGTACCCTTACGCGGTGGGGGAGATAACCGCTATACGGCCTCGTCCCCTTAGAGGAGTAAAAATTAGAGACTGACGTCAGTAAACCATAGAAAGTAGATGAGTCGCAGTGCTTGGTAAGTGGTTATGCATGTGATACGAAAATATATTATGCAAGTCATGTTCTATTTTCGAAAGTTATGCATGTTGTTTTTATTGTACTCGACATTCCCCCACTTGCTGAGTATTCCCAAATACTCACCCCCTTACAAACCCCTCCCAGATAAGTTTGAAGAAGAAATCGAGGAGGAAGAATCCGAACAGTTCTGGGGATGGTGAATTTCAAGAAATTAGATTAAGTTTAAGTTTATTATTATGTAGTTTTACGTTTCCGCACTAAACTCTGTTATTTTGGATTTCGGTATTGTAAAGACAATGCTTATTTCGTTTGAATTATGAATTATAAACTGGTTTCGGTTTAAACTGTGCTACAAAGGCTTGTTGTTTTCAATTGTGTGATTGTTAAACGACGCCGGTGTCAATCTCGAGTTTCGGGGCGTGACAAAAACACTAGGATGTAGCCTCAATCCATCATTGAGTAGCAGGATGTCTAAATGTCAGTTGCCACTGCCTACTGCTAAAACATGTTTGGAAGAAGCTGGTACAGCATAAATCCAGCTATATTCACAACCTTAAGCTGGTCCTTTCAACATAGCATCCCATATTAATCAGAAGATACGTGTTTCTGTAAAAGTGGGGTGTTAAAAATCTGAAATAAATCAAAAGTGGGATAAAACTATTTATATAAAACAGAGGAAGTTAAGAAAAACAGAGACCCTTGGATCGAATTTGCTGAAACTTCAGAAACCAGAGTATCAGCAGTGTGAGCCAAGTTGAAACAATTCTGTTTTTTCTTGTTAACAAATCCTTGACTGGTTCAAAACAGATTGTTTAGCTTATTTGCAATGATAATGTTCAACAGTAGCTGGATACACAATTCAATCTCTCAAAGCTGCGATCTAAATTCTTATCTTTGAGCAGAAACATCAAAAGTAGTGGAGTCGAGGCAAATAAAGTATAATAAGGAAAAATGTACCGCTTCAAATCTACTTTTAACTCTGGGGGGACTCTGGCTCTGAACCGTAAACAGACGAAAATGACATTGTATCTTCTTTGGGGATCGCCACAAAGTTAAGAGGAGCAGTGGAAAGTCTTCTCATTTCCTTGAAATACCCGTTTTGTCGGCCAAAATAAGAACGTGGAGTTTGGACCTCCGGAGTTGCACAGCCAACAGAGTTCCGACGGGGTGAAGGGGTCACAGATCCATTTCCATGTGCTTGGTACCCATTTGTAGTCCTTAAGCTGTTACTTCTTCTAGGACTTGGCTTAGAACCATACATCGCTTCTTTCTCCGTAAGTAGCATATTTTGTAGTTTTTTATGATCCTGAACAGAAAATTTCATGTCACAGGGGCACAGGATAATCATTGGTTATTTTTATAAATATATGATGCAACGCACTGTCCATACAATTGGTAAATGGTAAGTAATTGTAATATCAGTTGTTATAAAGAACGTCTTAGTAAGGAAACATCTAATCGATGCATAAAATATAAACATCAAGAAACTTTACTCAGATAGTTTGGATTTGTTTACCCTGGAACGCTTTTTCTCCTCTTCCTTCTGTATTCTAGTCAGTTTGTAATCCTCCAGTATTGATACCAGACGAACCTGAAGGCAAATGATACAAAAACAAAAGAGCCAATTACTCAAATCATAGAGAAGAAATAAAAACTTGAAATTGCAAATGAAATTTTTTGGAAAACCAACCCCATCATAGAGAAACTGTTTATGTTTCTCATCCTCCCATGCCAGCGAATGTCTAATCAGGTTTTCAACCATAGCTGAAAATCATAGCACGTTACCTCCAGATACGTAACCAGCTTGATCAAGAAACAAAAAAGTTCTAGTCTCCAATGAAGTACCTGGTATTTTACTTATCATAATTCTTGCTCGCTCTGCGCGTTTTAGATTTATGTGTGCACCTCTCCCAGCACTATACCGATTCTCATCCTGATAAATCAGACCATAATTACAAACAAGCACATAAGATATAGGAGAAACATTTTCTTCATCCTATTCTTATCAGACCACACTTTCTATATCAAAACCATTTTTTTAGCTTACTCGATTATAATCTTCGAGCCAATTTTCTTCATCACAAGCAAAAAGCCATCGGTCAATCTTTTCCATTATTTCTTTGCGAGTTAAAGCTTCATCTTTGGCATTGCATATTTGGGTTTCAATGTCAGTTAATATTTCACTCGGATCCACCAAACCTGCAAAAAATGTGGATTCCAATCAGTACCTAGCAAATAATCACATACACAGAGTTCTTTTCGAGGACGGTGTTATCTACCTGAGTCTATCAAAGTATTAACTTTATCAGCAGCACTACTTGCATCAGGTTGAATATGAACTTTACGGCAAATATCTTCAAGTTCCGACCTCTTCTTCAGGAAAATTTCCTTCAGCCTGCTGGCTTTCAGCTTACTGAGTCTCTCGACCTCTGCCGATGCCTGCCCATGATAACATTACATTTCGCAAACTGTATTCATTTAGAAGGGCAGACTGCAAACCGCAGGGAATGATTTTGTTTAAATACCTGTTCAACTATCTCCATTGTAAGAGCACCTGCTTGCACAATTTCAGATTCTGACAAATTGAGGATCGAAGTAATCTTCAAGAAGTAGACCTTCTCTATATGTTTTGTGTCCATTAATTTCCAGAGTTCGAAGAGAGATCCAGCTACATCTTTCAGCTGCAGCAGAGCATAGGTTTCAATGAAAGGGAACACTGGAGATTTATCAGCTATTTATTAGAGGTAAATGATACCTTCTGATATCGGAACTTTCTCTCTGTTTTCAACCTTAGGACAGCCTGATCAAGACCCTCTAATGTGCTGTCGCTGATATTTGTGGCATGTTCCAGGCTAGATTCACGTAAACTAGGATGAACATCGCTCACTGTTTTACCAAAATCCAAACCTATTACACTGCTCAAAGTATGGACCTCGTTCACATAATCCATGACTTTTTGAAGGCGTTCAGACTGCAAATCATTTTCGAAATGCAAAAAGTGAGTTGTAGAACACTGAACTCTAATACGATATTAGACTGTAAAGTTGCCAAACTATAGCAATTGATACCAAGTATTTTAAAAATCTCTCTCACGGTAGCACAATATTCCATCAGATAAGTCATTCAAACAACTCAGGCTAACAGAACAAAAAAAAAACACATGCCAATCAATCTTATACTTCTACAATCATTTATCGAAGGAAATGCTCAAGTAGGAATTGTCCAGTCCACCGCACAATCCTCGATGCAGGGAGTAAAGGGAGAATTCGCCCATGCCTCCAACAATCAAGAATGTCATGAAAAGCCTTATGAGAGGAAAATGATAACATGAAAGAGGAATCGACTAGTTTGGAGAAACTATAAACTATAAAGGAGAAATTATAAACTATACATTTGAACCTAGACTATATAACCAAAGAATATGTCCACCCCAAGTGCAGATTTGGCATGGTCCACAGACCCCAATATAGCCAAGTTGAATGGTTCTACAGCTATAAGAAATGGGTAGTCATAGTGGATGCAAGACACTGGCATGTGGTAATGCTTAATTTCTCAAGGCAAAGAAGACATCAGTTTGGTGTTCGAATGATGTCCAGTGGCATGTATCTTAGGATTGAGGAACTGATTCTTATTATGCCAGCTCATCCTTTCTCCGAGATTTGTTAAAATTCATATCAATGAATCAAGTATAGAACGGGAATGAAAAGGATGATCATGAGAAATGGACCTAAGCAATTTCTGGATTGGCACTAGTGTCATCAATCAAGATGGCCCATAAGAGATTCACTTAGATTAATGAGGAATTGTAAATACGTACCATTTCGAATTGACTACAAGTTCCTGATCCATACCTTATCCTTCTGTAAAGCATGGAGACGTGATTGGTACTCCGTGAACTTTCTCAGCGACAAATCTTGTTCTTCCAGGTCCAATGAAGTTGCAGCACTGACAAGATTACCATATCCTGAAATCTCATTCGTGATCTTCTCAATTTGTGCCTTAATATCTGCAAATTGTTTCGTTCTTTCTTCTTTCTTAAGCTTCAGGTCCTCTACAATTGGTGTAACAGAAGCCAGTTGTAATGTCAATGATTTTAATTTTTTCTCTGACTGGACCTGTAGCATTCACAATTAATGAGTTAATTAACAATACCCCTAGAGAAAATATCATTGAACTTAACATTCATGATTAATGATGACACCGCATTCTATGCTCTCTGCCGACCTTTCCCAGCATATCTTTTCAGCAAAGAAGTCAGCACAAACAGATGAAAATTAGATACAACCGTACATTACGTTCATCCAAAAGCATATACAAACATTATCCAGCAAATATTTACATGATCTCCCATCAGATATATGAAAAATACAGAAAGATTGATAAACCTCTCCAGACACTAGTTACATGAACAGTAGATGCAGATAAGTATTTTTTTAAGGTTGCCTGTATTTTTTGATTGATGCACAAAAATAAGATGCTACATTTCATAAGTATTCTCTAACCTCGTCCACCAAAATAATCATTGCTATCAAAATGACAAATAACCAGCTACCCATTAATAGTGTGACTCAATAAACACTGATATCCTCTTTGCACATCATTTCGATCGAAAATTTTATACTTTTTTAAGGGATGAATTTTCACAGCTGAAATATTCTAAATTTCCAGAAACTCAATCATGGAACAGCACTAAACTTCCTGTCATTTTGGTTTTGTTATAACTTGTATGTCTCTAGAAGCTTTTCTTTTTGCAGGCGGCAGGCCTCACAACACATTCAAAAGATGTGAGAAACCTTTCTTCAAAATTGCAACAAAAATACTAAGCATACGTCATTGTGAATCACAAACCTGACATATTAGAGAAGCATGAACAAATCATGGAACAATTTATGGCCCAAATGAACATTGGGGTCGTGCAACTGCCACTAAACCAAACTTTTCTCACATAAATTTCTTAATTCTTTACTAACTCGTTCTGATTATGAGTCCTAGGGCTGTAAATAAATGGAGTTGGTTCGCGAACTTTTCGAGAAAGTTCGATAAATATTTAACTAGTATTCGAATTTCAGCCGAACTAGAACATGTTTGACTTTTTTTCGAGCCGAACTCGAGCCAAAATTATTTTGTTCGATTCACGAGCCTTGATATTTTATTAACATGATATAATTATATTATATATTTCGAGTATTTTGGACGTTTCGAGCTTTCGAACCTTCGTTCTCGGAACAATAGTTCAAATAGCTCGCGAATAAATTTGAAGATTTCGAACCGAACTCGAACCAAAATAATTAAATTTTCCGAGCTTCGAATCAAGCTCGAACTCGAATATAAATAATTCAAGCCATATTTGAGCCTTAAATTTTTACTAATATTGAGCTCGATTCTGTTTGTTTATACCCCTAATTATGACAACATAGAAGCTGAGGAAAAAACATAAAGTTAAAGATCTAATTCATTATGAAAAAATATACAATTGGAGAAGGAAAAGGAGGATTGTTCTAATTCTAATGACACTTCATTACCGGCGAGTTCATATAAATTTCTCCAAGGGCAGCCATTAGCATTGCAACCTCCGCTTCTCTGGCAGCGATAAATTGATGAAGGCGAGCCTTTTCATTTGCAGCCTCGTCAACCTTTCTTCGGTAGATTTCTAAGCATTCCCGCTCAAGCTCCAATAACATGCGAGCTTTATCAGCTTCAGTTTCACCAATTTCAGACCATATTTGCTGCTCATTGATTGAGTAATCTCAGACAATACCACTTAACATAAGCCCAAAATGCTAAAGCGGTACAATTTAACATATACTGGCTGACGCCCATTTTCTTAAAGAATCATACATTGTATAAGTAATTAGAACAAATATAATAAATAAACAGAATTTATTTTTCATTTTTTGCAAGAATCTCACTTGAACTTCAACCACTACAGGGTTAAAGGCAGCATTAGATACACGTAACAGAAGGTCAAAGAAAATTCGAAGGTTCATTTTCAATTAGGCTCCGTTGAAGTTGAGTTTAAATAGAAACTTAAAAAACACACATACACACACTTGCCAAACAGAAAATTCTTAAAATCACGATAAACGAATTTGTTTACAAAAATCCGAGCCTTATCCAACCAATTTTTTTTAAAAAAAAAGTACAATCAAAAAGTCACTTTTACTCCCATTTTCCGCAAGAACCCGCTACAATTGGAAAGCCGAAGTACCCAAGCTCCTACATTCCATAAGAAACTGACACAAATACCCTAAAGAATGCTCGAGAAAAATGAAGCGCACGAATGTTCCAAATTTTGAAAAGAAGGAACGAAATCATTACGTCGAAGATACAGACTATATAAAGAAAAGAAAAGAGACCTGAAGTTCTTTGACTAAAGCATTGCAATTGTTGCTGGTACGGACACAGCTGCAAGTACTCCCAAGCGCTAGCATTATTTCCACTCAATTAATTGACCCTTTTACTCTGTCCGTTTCTATTTTTATTTCCCTTCCAACTCACTGCAGATCAAAAGAGAGGCGAATCCAGTAAAAATTCAAGGCTTTTAAGCATTACACTTCTCAAGAAAACAACCCAAAACCTCCACAATTCACAGCCAAAAAAACCAAGAAAATGAGACTCTTTTTTCTTCCTAATTTCTCCACTTGGGTTGTCAAAAAAAACTCAGCAGCAGCTGCTCTCTTTCCTCCACGCAAAAACAATTTTCTCCAACGCAGATAGATAGACAACCACCAACCCTTAATTGACAACAGCTTGATTTTAAATTTTCTGGGAATCCTTTTTACGTTCTTTTTTAAAGAAACAAATGGGCCAAGAAAAATTAGGTGTAGTAGAGAGAAGAGAGCCAAAAATTCTATACGTATAATACAAGAAAAGAGAGGGGCACCGCACCAACCCAGTTATGCAGCCAACAGCTACCGACTGTTCAGTGGTAAATTTGCCTCTCCCACCAACAGGTTAAAATGGATTAGAGAAAAGGGAACCAAAAGGTTTAAGCCAAATCCCATTGAGGGTTGTCTTTCTCGAGGTGGGACTAAAATAAACCCATGCAGGTGCATCTACGCAGATTCAGCATACTTGTCCAATTCTTTTTTACTCTCCATCGAAGAAAAGTAATGGGTTCCGTGACTCCCTGTATTTATTGTATAATAATATTTTTATTACTTTCCTTTAAAAATATGAGTTACACTAATTGAATAATTGTTGAAATTCAAATTTCATACTTTATTCTACATATATTTTGTAATTTATTATTCTAAGTACTAGTATTCTGGTGCACAAGTTGTGCGTCTGTACAGTTCATTTTTCTAGTGAAATCAAATAAAGAAAAAAAAATTAAAATATATAGTGTTTTAATTAACAAATAGTCACCAAAACGCATAGATAGAATATGTGATGAAATTTTCTTAAATGAAAAAGCATAATGTGACATAAAGTAAGTGTCAGTTTGGTAAATAGAAAAATATCTAATGGCTAAAAAAGATGATGTCGTATTAAATGACTAATTTGTCTTTTAATTTTGGTTTTGTTGCGAAATGGTAATTTCATCTCAAATTTCACCAATTAATTGAAAGTTGATTAATTAAAAGGTCTCTGCTTTAATAATGTAGATATCATATGTAAAAAAAAAAAAAAAAAAAAAAAAAAATGGGGGGTTTGGAATTAAAAAAAAAAAAAAATATTAAAATAAAAAAAAAAAAAAAAAAAAAAAAAAAAAAAAACATAAATTGGTGGGTTTGAATTCAAGAATCACTAAAATCTTGAGTCTGAGATAGAGGTGTACACGAACTGAGTATATTTACGAGTTTATTGAGATGGTTCAAAAAATATTTGTTTTGTATTCGAGCATATTGAATTCGAATTAAACTCGACCATGTTTGAGATTTTTTTAACCGAAATTGAGCCCAAATTATTTTATTCGATGGTTCGTGAGTTGCTCGCGATCTTTAACATTTTATTAATATAATATCAGTATATATTAAATAAATAAAGTTTGAGCATTTCTAGTACTTATTTTCAAGTAATATTGCAAATAATTCGCGAACATTTTGAATCTTTTTATCCGAACTCGAGCATTAATTTGAACCAAGTTTGAGTCAAAATTTTAAAATTTTCGAACTTCGAATCGAATTCGAATTCGAATATAACTAAAAAAAGCTTTCATTTTCATCATACACAGCTAGATTCGGTTCCTTAATACCGCTGGTTTGGAATGAAGTTTCAAATCTAATACCTAGTTATAATTAGGGTTGTAAAATAATTGAGCCGGTTCGAGTTGGTTCGATAAATATTTTATTCGTATTTGAACTTATCGAACTTGAGCATATTTGAGTTCTTTTCAAACAAAATCGAATCAAAATTATTTTGTTCGATAGTTTGAAAGTCTCTCATGAGTCTTATTATTTTATTATATAATATAATTATATATTAACTATATGTGTATTTCAAGTCTTTCGGAATTTTCGAGCTTCGAATATTCATTATCGAACTTTAATATAAGATCAATAGTTCAAATAACTCGCAAATATGTTCTAACATTTCGTATCGAACTCGAACTCAAAATTCAGTTCGAGTCGAACTCGAGTCAAAAAATTCAAAATTTTCGAGCTCCGAATCGATCTCAAACTATAATATGCTTAGTTCGATCCTTAAAATTTTTACTGATATTCGATTTCATTCGATTCTTTTACACTTGTGATTATATCAAACTCTTTCATTCAACTAAAAAAAAAAGAGAGAACATATCTATTTATCTATCATATCCAAAAACATTTATAAAGAAAAGAAAATTATGAATGTAAAGCTGGAAATTGTGAAAAGTTAGAGAGGTCATAGTTATGAATCCCTACTCATTTAATAACGATGATGTCATGTCAAATGAGAGTTATGCCTCAACCCCAATATCAACGAAATTCCAACTTACGTAATTGACACGCCACAAATTTTTAGACTATTCGATTATTTTCAACTCTTTTATTATTCGAAATAAATGCACAAAACTTCCATTTTAATTCGACATTTTAACCAAAAAAAAAAAAAAAGACATATGATCGAAGCTTAATAAATTCTTATTATATTAGTTGAGATTTTTATTCCCTCGTACAATTCACTATAAAGGTAAAATTAATTTTAATATAAATATTTCTTTCGTTTTTAAAAAAATTAAATAAAAACATGGTTATCTGGAAGTTAAAAGAAATGAACAGAAAAAAGCATCGATTTGAGATACTGAACCTATATTTAGATCAACTTGGAAGCAACTTTAATTTTTCATTTTTTACTTGATAAATACAATATTCTCAATAAATAAAAATGATTAAAACGAACAAAAAATGAAAAATACCGAAGTGAGACTGAATTTGAAAACACCGATGACAAAACTTATAACAAATCAAACATACAAGACAAGAAATGTAGTTTCCTTGATTTTTATATGTGTTGTTTAAGAAAAATCAACTTAATAAATGAATGCTTTTTTTCCTTTCAAAAGTTTGGAAGTTAGACATAGTTTTCGTCATAAATGGGAACAAATCAAATCATATTTTATGGTAAAAATGGCTAAAATATAATCGAGAAAGTAACATTAAAAATTTTAGATTATTTTGAATTGTTGATCATATATGTTGGCGTTTCGGTGGTGGTGGTCCACGCATAGTAGAATTTCGGTTTTAGTATGTTATTTTTTAAAAAATATTTTAATTTTTTTTCAATGTGACATTTATGATGTGCTAACGTGCGTAGTGTCATATCAATATTTTCGATAAAAAATGATTAAAATTACAAAAAAAAAATATCAGATTGAGACTGAATTTGATAACATTGAAGACAAAATTTAAAACAAATCAAACATACAAGACCAAAAATACATTTCCCCATATTTTTATATGTGTTTTCTAAAAAAATCAGATAAACACAATCAAAATGTGTTGTATAAAAAATTAGATAAATACAATCTATAATGCATTTAAATATCAAAATTAGTAATACATTTTCAATCAAAAGTTAAATAAATACAATGCTCCAGAATATTACTTATTCGTACAAAATTATAATATATTACAATTTGATATTTAAAATACTTAATATTTTATAGATTGCAAAGCATAGCCGCCGTTCATCACCACTAGATACCAGTGTATAGAAATAATTATTATTATTATTTTTTTTATTTTTTATTTTTAGAAAGCGTGCAAGGTATTCAACGTACATCAAATTAATTTTTTTTCCTCTAATTAAATAAATTATTGCCCAATCCATTAGAATTATCTGTTTCTTAGTACATGAATCCTTTGTTTGGTTATGAAATTGTAGTCTAATATAGTGTCTTGCTCTCATTTTGAGATGCATTGGTGTACTACGTTTGGTGAAAGCTAAAATTATTTTATTCGACATAATTGCGAGTTTTAATATATTTATCGAGATCCAAAAATTAAAGTTAGGATGCTTATTCGTAATACGACCAAAGAAATTACATGGCGTCAACATAATTGCGAGTTTTAATATTGTTCAATGAAATTGTGCCTACTAAACTATTATAATTAGTAAAAAAATTAAATCAATAAAATGAATTGTGTGTACTTGTATTAGAGATCTCGGTTGAAAATTTTCAGAGCTAGAAACAACTTGTATAAGCAAAATTTGTATAGTACTGTTTATTATTTTAAGTCCAGCAAAGCTGAGAGGTGGGTCGGGCTTTAGTGAGAAAAGTTAGATATCGGACGTCATGTCTAAAAATGACATTGGAAAATTAATTATATATTAGTCTTCACGACACCGTTACGTCTAAATATGACCACAAATCAATTAAAAAAAATCAAAATTACATGATTAAAGCACAATTTTGATAAGTTAGATGAACAAAATAGAACATGACAATTTATAAGAGTAAATCGGCTATTTTCTCCTCGAGAAAACTTTATAAATGTAGATTTTTTTCATAGAAAATAAAATCATTTTAGACATGGACGTTTCACCAGCTCCAACTCTTATCTCGAAATATATTTATAATTACAGGTGATATAATAAAAATAATTTGTAATTGGAGGATTAGGTTGCCAATAGTAATAATTGGCCAAAGGGGATAATACTTATTAATTTATGCATGATTTAAATTTTCTTTTCTTTTTCATAGTGCGTATTATCTGGTGTCAGCCATGCAAGAAAATGACAACGTACAACTGGAAGCGAACAATAATCACTTGGACCGACATGGTAATATAT
>NW_027351963.1:164711-181928 GCF_012295235.1 Primulina huaijiensis
CGTGATGAATGGAATATGTTAAGATTCCAAGATTTTAAGAAAGTCAGTGATTACAATTCAGCGATGAATCGAATAATCTCGCAGCTAAAATTTTGTGGACATGAGGTCACAGAATCGGAAATGCTTGAAAAAACATTCTCCACTTTTCACGCATCAAATATAACTTTACAGCAACAATATAGAGTGCGTGGATTTGCGAGATATTCTGAGCTCATCGCCTGTCTTCTTGTGGCGGAAAAAAAACAACGAGCTACTAATGAGAAATCATCAGTCCCGACCCACTGGATCATCAGCATTTCCAGAAGTAAATGCTGTAAGTAAAAATGAATTTAAACTTGGAAACCTAAATCAAATTCAAAGACAAGGTTTTGGTCGAGGTCGAGGTCGAGGTCGAGGTCGTGGTCGTGGTCGTGGACGTGGACGTGGAATTGGTCGTGGTCGTGGTCGAGGCCGTGGTTTTGAAAACAATAGAGATAGTTATTTTTATAACTCATCTCAAAAGGGTGTCACGAATCACCCAAAGAAAAGGCATCATGAGAACATGAGTGTTAATGAAAATCACTCGAAAAGATTTGAAAGTTCTTGTTTCAGATGCGGTACTCCAGGACATTGGTCTCGTATTTGTCGAGCCCATGAGCACCTTTGCAAGCTCTATAAAGAATCGATAAAGGGGAAAGAAAAAGAGACCAACTTCACTGAGCGAAGTGACCGTTTGAGTGATTCAACTCATTTTGATGTTGCTGATTTTATGAATGATTTATCTGGAAATGATCAATATGTTGGTGGGATAGAAATGAACAATATTAATGCTGCAAATTTTCTCAATGATTTCTCTGAAAATGAATAATATAGTGGTAAAATATAAATGTACAATAATTTATTTTTCATGTATTTATATCATAATGTTTTATTGTACAATTATGATATGTGTTATATTTACATATGTATTGTCATTAATTTTTTTTTTCATTGCATATTTTTTTAAGTTCAAATATGAAAAATGCTATGAGCAAAGCTGAAGTTTGCATACCCGATAGTGGTACAACGCACACTATCCTCCGAGCTAAAAGATATTTCTTGGAACTAAAACCAACAAAAACAACGGTGAATACAATATCAGGTCCTGTAGACTTTATTAATGGATGTGGTAAAGCACAATTTTTGTTACCTAATGGTACAAATTTTTGATCAATGATGCTTTATATTCACCACAATCGAAATGAAATTTGTTGAGTTTTAATGATATATATTCTCATGGGTATGATACTCAAACAATAAATGAAGGGAATGAGAAATATATGTGTCTTACCACATATAAATCAGGAAAGAAATATGTGATTGAAAAACTACCAATGCTCCCTACTGGATTGCATTATACACATATACGTCCCATTGAATCAAACATGGTAGTTGATAATTCTTCAATATTAACCAATTGGCATGATCGATTAGGACATCCTGGTTCAACAATGATGCGAAGAATTATAGAAAATACACATGGTCATCCGTTGAAAGACCAGAAGATCTTTCAGAATAATAAGTTTCAATGTAAAGCATGTTCTCTTGGAAAACTTATTATAAGACCATCACCAGCCAAAATCCAAACTGAATCACCAATGTTTCTTGAACGTATTCAGGGTGATATTTGTGGACCAATCCATCCACCATGTGGACCATTCAGATACTTTATGGTATTGATTGATGCCTCCAGCAGATGGTCACATGTATGTTTATTGTCAACTCGAAATGTTGCATTTGCAAGATTACTTGCTCAAATAATAAAATTGAGGAATCAATTTCCCGATTATACAATCAAGAAAATTAGACTTGATAATGCTGGTGAATTTACTTCCCAGACTTTCAATGATTATTGTATGTCTATGGGAATCATTGTTGAGCATCCTGTTGCTCATGTACATACTCAGAATGGATTGGCTGAATCATTGATTAAACGTCTCCAAATGATTGCTAGACCAATGTTTATGAAAACAAAGCTCCCTATTTCTATATGGGGACATGCAATTTTACATGCCGCTGCATTAATTCGCATCAGACCAAGTGCATATCTTAAATACTCTCCATTGCAGCTTGCATTTGGTAAAGAACCAGACATTTCTCATCTGAGAATTTTTGGATGTATGGTGTATGTGCCTATTGCACCACCTCAACGAAAGAAAATGGGACCTCAAAGAAAGATTGGTATTTATATTGGTTATGATAGTCCATCAATAATTCGATATCTTGAACCTCAGACAGGAGACGTGTTCACAGCACATTTTGCTGATTATCATTTTAATGAGGAAATCTTCCCAATGTTAGGGGGAGACAAGAAACATACCGAAAAAGAAATTACATGGTATGTATCATCATTGTTACATCTGGATCCAAGAACACAACAATGTGAAAAAGATGTACAGCAAATTGTGCACTTTCAAAGAATAGCAAATCAAATACCAGATGCATTTACAGATACAAAAGGGGTAACTAAATCATATATACATGCTGTAAATGCTCCTGCTCGAATTGAAATTCCAAAGAAACAAATTGAACAAAGTCATGATGTTGTAAAACGCCTGAAGCGTGGAAGGCCAGTCGGTTCCAAGGATAAAAATCCTCGAAAAAGAAAATTCATAGAGAAACACATGATGATCAAAAAATAGAGAATGTTGTTCCTGAAGAAACACATGATGATGAAAATGTTCTGTCAGAACCACAAACTGACGAGAATCATGAAATCTCTATTAATTATATTAATACTGGAAAAATATGGAACCGAAAAGATATAGAAGAAATTGATGATATATTTTCTTATAATGTGGCAATCGACATCATAAATGATAATGAAGATCATGAACCAAAATCTTTTGGTGAATGTAAAAATCGGCAGGATTGGATAAAATGGAAAGATGCCATCCAGGTTGAATTGGATTCGCTAAATAAACGTAATGTTTTTGGACCTATAGTCCTTACACCTGAAGGTGTAAAACCTGTTGGATACAAATGGGTTTTTATTCGAAAGCGAAATGAGAAAAATGAAATAGTAAGATATAAAGCTCGACTTGTTGCACAAGGTTTTTCTCAAAGGCCTGGAATTGATTATGAAGAAACGTATTCTCCTGTGATGGATGCAATTACGTTTCGGTATTTGATTAGCTTGGCAGTATCTGAAAATTTAGAAATGCGTCTTATGGATGTTGTTACAGCCTACTTATATGGATCACTTGATAGTAATATATATATGAAAATCCCTGAAGGATTTAAGATGCCTGAAGCACAAAGTTCAAAACCCAGAGAATGTTATTCTGTGAAATTACTAAGATCATTATATGGGTTGAAGCAATCCGGCAGAATGTGGTATAATAGGCTAAGTGATCACTTGATGAAAAAGGGATATGTAAATAATTCAATATGCCCTTGTGTTTTCATTAAGAAAACAACATCCGGATGCGTAATTATTGCTGTATATGTTGATGATTTAAACATCATTGGAACAAATAAGGAAATTCAAGAAGTTGTGTCATACTTGAAAGAAGAATTTGAAATGAAGGATCTTGGAAAAACCAAGTATTGTCTGGGTTTACAAATTGAACAAAAAGAATGTGGAATATTTGTTCACCAGACAAATTATACAGAAAAGATCCTTAAACGTTTTAATATGGACAAATCAAATCCTTTAAGTACTCCAATGGTTGTTAGATCATTAAACATAGAAAAGGATCCATTCCGTCCATGTGAAGATGATGAAGATATTCTTGGTCCAGAAGTACCATATTTAAGTGCTATCGGTGCCCTTATGTATCTTACAAATTGTACAAGGCCTGATATATCTTTTGCCGTAAATTTATTGGCAAGATTTAGCACATATCCAACAAAGAGACACTGGAACGGAATTAAACATATATTCCGTTATCTACGAGGAACGACAGACTTGGGACTTTTGTATTCAAAAGATGCTAATCCAAGTATAATTGGTTATGCCGATGCTGGATACTTATCTGATCCACACAAGGCACGTTCCCAAACTGGATATGTATTTACTCGTGGAGGCACTGCAATTTCTTGGCGTTCACAGAAACAAACGCTCGTAACAACTTCATCAAATCATGCCGAGATTATTGCACTACATGAAGCAAGCCGTGAATGTGTGTGGTTAAAATCAATGACCCAACATATCCAAATCTCATGCGGATTATCATTCGACGAGAAGCCTGTGATACTATATGAAGATAATGCTGCATGTGTTGCTCAAATGAAAGAAGGATACATAAAAAGCGACAGAACTAAACATATTTCTCCTAAATTCTTCGCATTCACCAAAGAGCTTGAGAAGAATAAATGTATTGATGTTCGTCACATTCAATCAAGTGAAAACTCATCAGATCTCTTCACAAAGGCACTTCCTACGACAATATTCAGAAAGCACATATATAATATTGGGATGCGCAATCTACGAAATGTGTGAAGAATTGTTCGTGTCAACATAAGGGGGAGTTTACGTGACTGCACTCTTTTTCCCTTACTATGGTTTTTATCCCAATGGGTTTTTCTTAGTAAAGTTTTTAACGAGACAGTATAAAAACACGTAATGAAGACAATCATTATGATCATCATCACAAGGGGGAGTGTTGAAAATAATATTTAAAATGTGTGTATTGAATATTTGAATGTTGAAAATTAGGTAAAATTAGGTGTTGAATATTGAAAATTAGTCTGTGATGATGAAGGTAATGATGTAATTTATTTTTGGATTATTTGTAAAAATGTTCTATAAATAGATCTCTCATTTGTGAAGAAAATCACAATTGAGTTGAGAGAAAAATATTATAAAGTGTGTAGTGTGATAATTTTGAGAGTTTGAGATTTTTACTTTTTATCGTAAATTTTTACTTTTTCACAACAAAAATCAAGTAATAACTTTAAAGAATTATTCTAAAGAGAAGCAGCCTCCTCAAATAAATTAAACGAGGCAAATTTTTTTTAAAAAAAGGTTTAATATTTTTAATAATTGTCCACTTTTATATTATCTGAAAATATTTACTTTTGAAAATATGTACAAAATTGTAAATCAAAAGACTTGCATTTTGTGAGATTATGCATTGACATATATAATTAATAATTTGAATCAATAACATTAATCTTATTACTAAGCTGAATTGATCGCTCAGAAAACTTCTGACATTGTTTGGGGCCACAGCCAAGATTTCCAAAGAAGAAAATGCACACGAGTTTTTCTTAATATATTTAATAATTAAGGGGCAAAAGAGTAAATTGATCGCTCCAAACACTTCTCACATAATGTAACACGTATCTGTGTAGTTTTTTTTACACGTGCTATGCGAAAACTGAAGGGAAAAGACAGATGACTGTAAACTAGACCAATCAATCATCAATGGATTGATTGGTTGGGTTCTCAAAATGTTTGTTTTGAATACAAAGGGCATCAAATCTATACATATATATGGCTAAATCTGAGACAAAAAAATTTTATTTATGCAACATATATCAAGGATTAGCAAGTAGACATGTCAAAATAGATTAAAGAATTAAGATATTATCAGTGCAACCTACGTATTTTAGATGACGGATTGACCTAATCAATTTTTCCTGCAGACTCGCTTAAAGAAGTCTCAAGAAACCCACTTTCATTGAAAATTCCCAACTTACGTGATTTGATGACCACGAATCCTTTATTCGGAGTGCTACCTTCCACACTATGTGAGACTCTAGCAGGATCTATCAAATGTCTGCAGAGAAATGACATTAAATGTATTTTGTATCGGAATTGACGAAAAAATAATTCAGATGAAAAACGCGTTTTAAATAAATGTTTTCACAATCAGGAAAGCTCTATAAATAGAGCTCACTCTCTTCCGTCTTAAATTCATCGATCATCGAGTTCTTTCTATCATCTTATTGTATTTGAGTGTATAGTCTTATAATATTTGTGATGTGTTTTGTTTTCTTGTATTAAGAGAGTATGTGTTCTCTTTGGAAACATAATAAGTGGTTTTACAATAAAAAAATTATTGTAGTGAAATTGTTTTCATCTCATTCGTAGTTTGTACCATAATAATTTTTAAGGATTTTTCACGTAAATTTCGGTGTTCAATTTATTCTTTATTTTTATTTTTATTATCTCAAGTTGTCTGAGACGTGGACCAACACCAAAGAAATAAAAAAACTAAGTGGTTTCACACTTTACGAGGAGGGATCCGAACCAACTGGTATCTGGGTAATTTGAAGTGGCGTGCCCAAAATATCTAGCGGTTATGTTCTTGTAACTTGGTACAATTGATATGGTTGTATATTTCAGCCCAAGTCATCCGATGTCATTTGTTACTATCTCATGAATGAAATTTTGTGTTTGCAGCGGTCAAGTGAAAATACAGCCTTTATTGCACCCAACTTATACTCATGGAAGTACTTTGGGCTTGTATGAAGTGCTTGCTCAAAAGCCTTGCTTCTGCGATATTATATCGGACCCTGTGGTACTCTACTTCTTTATCGAAACTGAAAAGATCATTTCTGCACTGAGATCTGATCCTGCAGTGGAAGATTTCTTTTGGCGGGTATGATGTTAGTGTTTTTCTTACAGCATGTGCAACACTTGCTGTTCAAATTTTCTCTTGTTCCGATTTCCTCTTTGTCGCAAGCCATTTTCTGGATATGTTTTTTCATGTCAGCTGATGAAGCATTGCTTCATTCAAGTTGCCATTCAAAATATATTAGGAGGTTGGTCCCTTAAGTTACTATGATGGAACTGACCTTTATCTGCAGGAGAGTGTCATTGGTCTTGCTAAACTCATGCTTCCTCAAATGTTTGAGCAAATGGCAATGCCAGATTTAAGAGCACTCATGGCTGAAATATCAATCATGAATATACACATACGAGGGGAGAGTTTTGAAGTACCCCGTAATTCTATTGGTCTCCTATTAGAAGGGTTCATAAAAATGCAAGGTTGGCAAGGAGATTTGCTGACATCTCCTGCAGTAATATTTCCATGTGTTGATCAAAACGCTTGCCGGTCCGAAAGAATGGGTACTGATCTTGAATTGATTCTGATTTAGTCAACTTTTTTGTCAAACTCATATATACTAGTTTTAGATACAACTGACAGAACGCTGCTCTGGTTTATATAATTTTCTATTTCATCATTTTACCCTTATCCAGATATCCTTGAATGCCATCTTCCGGTTGTTCATGTTGAAATGTTGTATGTTGGAGATGGTGATGTCAAATATTTATGACCGTCAATTATGGCAAGATCCTGCCATGCCAAAACACCTAAAAGTCGGTCAAATTTAAATATTAAGTTAAATAAATTTTTGAAGTAAATTCCCAAGGTTCATGTATTTAGGAAATTCCCAGTTTTATGTTTCTCCACGTCCATTTAATTGTGTTTTTTTATTTAACTACGACAGAGTTTTATCATTTTTCTTCCGGATTCTGTCATTTGGTTATGCTTTGACAACTGCACAAGCTATTAGAAGCATTTGTTCACACTCAAAATGGATAAAAGAGAGAGACGGGTAGATATACAGAGAGATGCAGAATTCACTTTTTCAACATTTCAGCACTTTTCATGTTTGACCTTCAGTTTATTCTCTCAAGATTCCTTAGTTCCATTCTTGCAATTTTGCTTAAATATAGGTTCTAGAGAAGGAAGTTTCTCTCAGCAATTGTCACTTTATCAGGTTGAGACTAGAGCAAGGGCGATCATATTTGATATTGCTGGATATGATGCCAGCAGAACCTTGTGCAAGAGGTCATCTTCAAGAATATCACAATCTGTAGATCACCCCTCTGGATCTCTTGGTAGAGAGCATAGTGGTCTGATGAGTTGGCCTGAACAATTTTTCCATCCCAAACTTCAAGATCTTGAAGCATTGAATCAACAAGAAAACGATTTATCTGCAAGGGCTGTGCAACTCAGCATCTTTGGCAGCTTGGTAGATATAACTCTCTTTTATTCCATACTTTTATTTATTTGCTACAAAATCATTGACATGACTTACAGTTTTTTGAGTGCAAAGAGATATTGGTGCGAACCTATGTTGGTGTTTTATTCAACTGGGGATGAGATTATTAGAATTTATCTCCCCCAAAACTGTGTATTTTGATAGAGGAATGGGCTGATACTAACTTGTTGAAATGTTACCAATATGATTAGATATACGTTAGAAGACGACGTGGCCCAAGCTTCCCAAGAAGTAGGAAAGTATCCCCGAGCTGTAGCCAGTCATATCGATCCCACTGTGACTCATCCTTGGCCACCTCTTGTTTCTGCAAAATCTGAAGAGTCTGGCTACGCTCGGAAATAAAGGCATGCAAGAGAGCAAAGTAGAAAGTCATATTTTGCAGCTTGAAAATTCATCAGATTGAAACTCGCGGAACAAGAGATGACTTGAGCGATGATTCTGGCTGCAAAGATGAACATATTGTGAAAATTGATTCGCCTAGCAGCAGTCTAAACTAGAGTTATCTAGTATTGACAAATAAAATCCCTGGAATACAAGAAAATCGAACAAAATTTTATATATAAAAAATACGGAAAAAACAGAACCACCGGGCTACCGCCTCTTTTCCTCACGCTCCATTAATCCCTTAACTTGGTTAATTTTTACTTTATTTTCGCAGTCAATTACCTATTTTTATTCTTCTAAATCGTCCCCCCATTATATAGAGCAACTAGCTAGCATTGAGGAATATTATATCAACATCTCACTGATGTTGTTGTGGCTGCAAAATGAGGCTGAGGCTGTGATCAGGTTCAGTTCCTAGATGTAATGAAAATATTCTAAAATGATCGAGAATACGAAAATACACAACATATATAGTATACTCGAATAAATACTGTAAATTACTTGTGAAAAATGCTGTCATCTAAGTCGTCACTACATTGTGACCACATTGCACTCTATTTTGAGAATCAAAATTTTACCATAATTTGAGATTATAATAATATAAAATTTAAAAATAAATTAGATAAAATCTCAAAAAATATTAAGGTAAAAAACCATATATAGATCTCCCTTAACGAATATTGTGACTGTCTTTATGACGGCCACCACCCACGGCATTAATTGTCGACAACTCCTACTCCTCTACTGCTTTTATTTTCTTTGGTTCCCCACATATTCTGTTCACTTCCATTTATAAGTAAGTGTTCGGAATCTTGAAAAGTTTTATTAAGCTTCTATTTTAGCTTATTATAAATGTGAGCTTGAGAGATTTTTCGATAATACATCTGAAATGTTTCTCCAATATAGTATCCTCAAATTTTAGTCAATGGTCTTCAACAAATTATGTAAATTTTCATTAAAATATGAGAGATCGACTTATCTCATCTGAGAGGGTTGAGATATGAGAATAATTAATTACTTCAGTTGGAACATATACTTAGTCTAGCCAGAGCTTGAACCCAATGAAGATACTAATTATAGGATGCACAATTCTTCAATGAAGAAAATAAATGAAACGTACAACATGACAGCAAACATATATTATAGGCACGTAAATTGTTGTGGAGAGTAATGGGAGATCCATAAATATTTCCCAATAATTACGTACAATATATCCCTTTTTATGGAGGAGACAGCAAGAATCGCGTGGGGCATTTGTTAATTGCTGTGTGTTTGCATGTGATCTTTTTTAATTTGGTGAAAGAACATTGTAATAATTCCTATTCATGATTTCCAATGATGATATATGGTTGTACATAATCCATATCTTATTTCAAATATTATCTGCATGTGTACCTAATTAAGCTATGTGATTTACAAATTATTTTCAAATAATTAAACTATTTACTAATTACTGATAATGATGATGGTAATTTTAATTTCTTTATATATGTTAAATATGTGTGTTTAATAATTTTAATTTATTTTGTTATACTAAAGTTATATGTATCTATACTTACATATGTAGTATAATTTCTGCATGTATATTTGATATATTTTCTAATCATGGGACTTTTCGCACGTCCAAGAAGAGATGAGACAAAAACTTATTTTTCTACGAGCTTGAACTATTTTCCAAAGTGCGTAATGCGAAAAGATTTGAAATAAATTAGTTTCTAGTACGAATAATTGTGATGGTGCCTCTTCCATGGGTCTGAATTTTAGTGAATGCCACCACAGATTTCCCAGACAATCCCGGCCCCTTCGGTGACACCAATGGCCGGGCGGCGAACTCTCCAACAGGGTGGCGCACGGCCCTTGTCGGCGGCATTAAGATCCTTTTGTTAATGTCGTTTAATGTCACATTGCCTTCAAATCCTCCCGGTTTCACTAATGCAAATGGACACATTACTACCTTCGCCAATGCCCTTTTGCTCCTTTTTTTTGGATCATTACCCCCTGAAATTAGTGTAATGTTTAACAAAAATTATGAACATTTGTCTATGTAAGTCATTCAGAAAATTGAAAATAACTAAATTGTCTCTCGAATCCTTATATAAAAAAAAGTTTCCAAATTAATAAAAAGCAATAATTTATGTAGAAAAATTAAGAATATGCAATAAATAAAAATTCAAATATGTTATGAAACGACGATATAAATATGACGCAAACTGATCAAGAATTTCTATTGTAACTTAATTGAGTGCCAGTCAAATATATATATAACTGAGCTCAAAATTTCAAAATAAAAAATTAAGTACTCGAACTTTTCTCTTGATGAGATTGGTCATGCGATTAGTTGTCATTTTAAAACTCGAGGAATTAATTAAGAAATATACTTTATCATGTAGCTAGTAATAGTATACATATTTTGTGAGGCAGAGGAAGAAAATAATACCTGCAGAAGAAACTATAGGGCCTCTGATGCATAGGTTTTCTTTATCTGGTGTGTACTGAGAATCCATTGATGATTCTTTAAGAGAAGAAGATAAAGAATCATATGTTTCTGACACTGCTTCTTCAGGTGTTCTCATGTCTGACAGAATCAAGAAAACATATAAACCTACATTCATTAAATACTTCATCTGAATATACATGCCATGTTTTCGTATCGAAACAGGTTGAAAATCTTTAAAAATGGATGATGTTTAAATTGCAAAACAATTACAGTAAAAGGTATATTCACTGTTTTCGATTCTAGACAATTATGTCTCATCATGGCTAGTTAAGTTAATTACCTGAAATGGTGTCACACTTGATTATTTGACTCACGCTGTCAAAGTTTTCACAACAATCCTGCATGAAATTTGAAGTCCAGCAATTCTGTGGACAAAAAAAAAAGGCAATCATGAAAAGAATCGACAGAATAATAAACAAAAAACCCTGTAAAATTCAAGAAAAATTGTAGCTGATCAAGAACTTGATATTTTTCAGATCATAACGTACCACCATGGAATTGTGGTCCATTGAATCTTGGTTTTGATGTTCAGTGAATAAGAACAGCCGTCTTCTCTTACAATTAAACTCAAACAAAACATCTTCAAGATAACCAGTGGAAAAATCAGAGGCTTCAGCAGAAGGCGGAGTCCAAGCATTACTATTGATACTACTCTCCATCTCATGATCTGTTTCAAAATTCCCTCAAATTTATTGCTTAATATAGGAATATCATGCATGTTAAATTTGTGCTAAAAATTATTGACAGGAGAAGGGGAAAAAAAAAGAAAGAATAAACCAAAGAAAAAGAGAAAAGGGTTACATTTATATTATAATTTATACTTACTGAATTGAAACATTTCTGCGTTGAAAACTTCAAGATTGTGGAAATCAAAACCTACGGAAGAGCTATGGAGGCTACTCCTGAAAGCAATGGAGCTAAGCTCACCCATTATTTTGCTTAAATGTATTGACATATACACTGCTACTACTATAAAGCCAAAGATCTATGTGTGTATATATATATTACACACACAAAATAACACTAGCCGGTTAATTAATATAATTATAGATCAAATGATAATAATAATTTAAAGATTGAGGTAAAATTCAAAATTAAATATTTCTTTTGCAAGGGTGAAATAATATTTTTATTATTCAAATTGAGAAAATCCATATATAAAATATATAATATTTAAATTATACATTTGTCTTCCTTTTGATGATTTGTTTGAAAGCAAAATGATTTGAGATAGAAGGTAACATGTAGTCAACTGCCAGCAAGAACTAAAGGAGGAGGATTTGTTACATTGGGATTCGGGAAAACTTGTTTACTTTTAAATTATTGCAATGGACTATAATAGCATGTTTGTGTGGCATGTAAAAAGAAAGTTTTGAGAGAGAGAGATTGGTAGGAGTGGAAAAAAGATATGTTTATTTTTCAAAGTATTATTATTTAATTTAGTGAATAAAGCTTGGGATTCTTATGTTTAAATGAAACATGGATTTCAAATTCAATGGTGTTATCTTTATTCAAAATTTTTAATAATTGAAATCCCATATCAAATCTACAAAAGATCAATGCTTAGCTTCTTTTAAATTCTTATATGAAAAATATAATTAAAAGTGAGATTTAAATATATATTCATTGGCTTGGCTTGGTGAATAGGTCTCTTATGAGACGGTCTCACGAATCTTTATCTATGAGACGGATCAGCCCTACCGATATTCACAATAAAAAGTAATACTCTTAGCATAAAAAGTAATATTTTTTCATGGATGACCAAATAAGAGATCCGTCTCACAAAATACGACCCGTGAGACCGTCTCAAACAAGTTTTTGCCGGACTTGGGTGGACATCACCATATTCATTATTTTGTTTTCAAATTTTAACACATGGAAAAAAAAAACATTCAAAATCAATTAAGTTAACGAGTTACATGCCTTATTTAATTATTTTTTGAATTATCGTTACAAGATTTGAAATGTTTCTTCTATGCTCTACTTAGAGTAATTCTCACTAGTAAATCTTAGCACATGGACCATTAACACGTGATGTGTATTTTCGTAAAAATGCGGGAGACTCAAATTATCTGATAGTGTTGAATCTACATAGAGCATAGATAGACAAAAAGGATATAAAATCTGTTATATTCAATGCTACATGGTTGAGAACCAATTCAAAATCTCATGCTTTCCCTTTTTTTATTTTTTCTTCTTCGAATTTGTTTCCCTGCTGTTTCTCCTTTTTTCTTTTTTCTTTTTTTTTTTCTCTCATTTATCTGGCTTTTCCTTGATAATTGCCATCGTAGGGTCACTCAACTAACTTTTCCTTTAACTTTATATTATCAAGAATTATGACTTAGACTAATTCACAAGTGCTGACTTTTTCCCCCTTTTTGGGGTGGTTTACTAACCAAGGCCTAATTATTAACTTATTCATTTTTTTTAAGGCATTGGATGAGGTATATAATAATGTAATAACAATCTGCAGCAACAAATAAATCGCAACTTCTTTGTGACCATAAAGAAATGTGTGCGTCTGTTTGATCTCCTGAACACCTACTATGAGTACTTATCTGACCACTGCTCAGGTAAAGTTCATCTATTAGATGTAATTTCATCACATTTAATATATAAAATTATCGGTGCTCACATAGATACGTTATATGAGTACCAAAGGATCAATTCTATATATAAACACAAATAAAAAAATCGTTTTGCAAAAGTTAGAAACGGGCCAATCTAGATTAGCACGCTATGCACAGGAGCCCATTTTCTAGTGGGCTTGAGCAGCTCAACGGCTCTTAGTTTTTCTAATCTACTCCCAGCCCAGTATGTGCACATTTGGATCGAGCCTTATTTGTTTATAATTAAATTAATTAAATATCAAATCCGCAAGTTACTTATTTATACGATAGTAAGTCAAAGTAGAATGAATTTTAAATTGATAATATTATTGAATATGAGTAAATTTCAAGTTTTATGATCTAAATTATTTATTATCTAAACAATAAAAATATATTTAAGATATATAAATTTGAAGGAACCAAAGTTTTCTTCATTAATTTTATTCAAGAATACAAGTGTATTTGTAAAGGATCGTACAAAGCTATCCTAGGAAAGAAAGAAAATCATGCACAATCTAGGCTAGAATTATTGATATTACATGGTTATTGAAATAAAAATAAGCAATATCCCTTTAATTTCTCCAATTAATTTTACCATTAATTGTTCCTAATTCTGCTCTTTGGGTTTCTCTGTTTAGGGTTGGTTTTACTTTCATACTGGGGATAGATGTTTTGTGAACTTCTGGAAAGGGAAGGCTAATGGAGAAGGCCGTTTCAACTCAAAGCTCAGTGATACCCCCATAAGGATCCGGGTCGAGTCGTTGCCATAAGCAATCGACCCGGACACTATTAAGAGCCCGAGCACTGCATGTTTCCCAAGAATTCTTCGAACAGCCCGGTCTCCCGCGCAATAATCACCCGAGCTCTCATATAAGTACCCGGGTAATCAATTGCCCGAGATACCTCGAGAATTGAACCATACTCAAGTATGATTGATACAGGACGTCTAATCTGTCAGAACAACTTGGGTTTGGAGTGTCCTAAAAGTCATCAGAAGATAGGGTATGGGCAGCCGACCTACCATACTTAGTAGGTAGCACTGGAATCAAGGTACCTACCTCATCTTCTACTATAAATAGCAGGTATAAATGTCATTTACCGATTCTGAAATCTTTGAACTCTCAAGCATTACACATATTTTCTCCCAAATATTGCTTGTGTTCATCTTCAACCTGCTGACTTAAGCATCGGAGTGGCCACGCCGGATACCCCTCCGGCGCCCATTCACGAGTTTCTTTCATTGTTTGCAGGTGCTATTGAAGCCATTACCTTCACTCAAATTCCCTAAAAACTATAAATTATTGATTTGACCTGTTGGAGCTCCTTACCCGGCTCATCCATTTCAACAAAGTCACATCATTGGCGCCGTCTGTGGGAAACTTGAGATTAAGGCGTTGATATGGCTCATACTCGAAGAACTAATCAAGAAAATTCCCGGGCTCATGGGGATAATGCGCGTACTTCGGGGCAAGGTGAGGGTGTTCCTCCCACGGGACCCAATCTTATTACCATGACCCCGGAGGAGTTGGCAAGAATAATCTCCGAAGCGGTGGAGAAGGCTGTGGCCAGGAGAGAAACTTCTCGTCAAGTTACACCACCCGGAGATGTGCAAATCAATGAGCAGGAGCAAGAGCAAGAATTGAGGGAGGAGGAAGTGAGAGGAGAGGATGAGGAATCTAGTGCTGGATCCAAATCACCTACCGTGGCTGAGGAGTTGTTGGAGTTAAGGCAGAAAATGAAAGTTCTGGAAGGGCAGTTGGAGAGTCGTAGCATTTCTCGAGCTACTGCTAAGGGTTGCCCATTTACCGATATCATTGTCCGGGAACCTCTTCCCGGGAACTTCAAATCCGCCAAAGTAAAAGATTACGATGGCAATGCGGATCCTGAGGAGCACCTAGCCAGGTTTGAAAACATGGCCATGTTACACTGTTACACAGATCGAATCAAGTGTAAAGTGTTCCTCACCACTTTGGTGGATTCAGCTCAAAGGTGGTTTGAGGGACTGTCCCCTCAGAGTATTAATTCATTTAAAGACTTCCAGAAGGTGTTCTTACACCACTTTAGTAGCAGCAAGAAATACAAGAAGACCGCTTTTAGTCTTTTTGAAGTCAAAGAGAACCAGGATGAAAGTTCGAGGGCTTATATTAAAAGATTTAATAGAGTGGCTTTGGATGTACCCACTTGCGCTACTGAAACAAAAACTACGGCATTCACCCAAGGCTTGAGGGAGGGTGAATTTTTCAAGTCGTTGACCAAAAAAGTGCCCGGGGATTTCGAAGACTTATTATCCCGGGCAGAAAAATACATCAACATGGAGGAAGCTCAGAAGCAGAAAAGGGAAGCTGTAAGAAAAGAAAGGGGGGACCGGGTAGCTAGGCCCGAGGAGAAAGGGCAGAGAAGGAATAATCCAGGACACTTCTCTCACCACGTGCCTCTTAAAATTACCCGGGACAGAGAGGTTCAGGAATGCAGTAGGGATCTGGCCGCGGACCATCAATTATCCCGACCTGAGAAAAGAGGATTTTGTACTCTCCATAAGGTGTGTTATCACAACACCGAAGATTGCAAAACATTGAGGGGAAACTATTCCTTCCATTCCGCCCCAGAACAAAGTCAAGCCCATAAGAGGCCGAGATTGCCATGGACATCTTCACAGCCAAGGCACAACGCTCGGGAAGGAAGTATGAGGAATGTACCGAGGGGAGAGCCCGTTAGGAGAAGAGAGCCCGATCTTGAGACGAAAAAGAAGTCACCCCCTGCTACAGGATTGATAAAAATGATATCAGGAGGCTCCACTGATGGAGACTCCCACCGGGCAAGGAAGTCGAGGAGTAGGAGGGAATGTATGGATGTAGATGGAATGAGAAGGAGTGAAGCGGTCATCAGTTTTGGCCCAGAGGATTTGAAGGGAGTGAACTTACCCCACAATGATGCCCTAGTTATCCAAGCCCGAGTGGCCAATTATGACATTCGGAGAGTCTTTGTTGACTCGAGAAGCTCTGTAAATGTAATTTTTAAAGATGCTTTTGTGCAGATGGATTTGCAGGGCTACCATTTGGAAACCGTGGAAACTGCCCTCTTTGGTTTCGCTGGCCATGTGGTCTACCCGGAAGGGGAAATCGTCCTTCCATTAACCCTGGGTTCCCAGGATCTCAAGAAGACGGTGATGACTACTTTTACTGTGGTAGACTCCCCTTCATCGTATAATATAATTTTGGGGAGGCCCGCTATAAATGAATTAAAAGCCGTAGCATCTACCTATCACCAAAAGATTAAGTTCTCGGTTGGTAGTAGAGTGGGTGAAGTCTGGGGAGACCAACCTTCCTCCCGGAAATGTTATGTAGAAGCCGTTTGGGTGGATCAGAGCAAAGCAAAGAAGGCTGGGAAGAAGGCCCGAACTGATGAAGTATGTGGAGGAGCAGTTGAGAAGGGGGAAGTGCACTTTGTGGCAGAAGAGGAGCAGGAAGTTGTGGAAATTGGACCAGGACAGCAGATCCGGGTGGCCCGAGATCTTAACATATCCACCCGGGTCAGTCTACTTAACTGTTTAAGGGATAATATTCACGTTTTTGCATGGTCCCAGCAGGAATTGACGGGAATCTCTCCCTTGATAGCTGAGCACCAACTAAATATCCTCCCGGGATCTCACCCGATAAAACAGGAAAAGAGACACTTTGGCCCCGAAAAGGACAAAGTTATTGAGGAACAAGTAAAAGAGCTCTTGAAAGCCGGTCACATTCGGGAAAT
>NW_027351963.1:183097-184837 GCF_012295235.1 Primulina huaijiensis
GTAATTTTATAAGGTCCTTCCCACCGAGCTTCTAGTTTCCCAACATCCCCGGCAGGATTAACTTTTTTCATGACTAAATCCCCTATTTGAAAATCTCGAACTCGGACCTTTTTATTGTACGATTTCATGATTCGACCTCGGTATGCTTCCATTCGAATTATTGCTCGGTCTCTTCTTTCTTCTACCAAATCCAATTCCATGGCCCGACTTTGATCATTGTCGCCTGGATAAGATTCTACCCGGGGAGAAATTTGCCCAATTTCGACAGGAAGGACTGCTTCAGAACCATATACCAGGTTGAAAGGAGTTTCTTGAGTAGGTGCTCGGGGAGTAGTTCTGTACGCCCAGAGAACACTGGGTAATTCTTCCACCCAATCTTTTCCCTTGCCTTGTAGCCTGGTCTTCAATGCTTGTATAATAATTCTGTTAATAACTTCTGTCTGACCATTAGCTTGAGGGTAGGCAACAGAAGTAAAAGACTGAGTGATTTTCATTTCATGACACCAAGATGTAATTCCTTTGCCCTGAAATTGTCTCCCGTTATCTGAGATTAGTCTTCTGGGCAATCCGAACCGGCACACAATGTTCTTCCACAAAAATTTCAATACTTCCTGCTCAGTAATTCTAGCCAATGGCTCGGCTTCCACCCATTTGGAAAAGTAATCCACAGCCATCAGTAAGAACTTCTTTTGAGCCCTGACAGTTGGGAAAGGACCAACAATATCCAGGCCCCATTGATCAAAGGGGCAAGATGCCCAGATAGGCTTCATGGGGGTGGCCGGACTGTGTTGGAAGTTTGAATGATGTTGACATCTCTTACAAGCCTGGACCANTAGGGATGGCTTTGGCCCGGAAGACAATGCTTGCCGGATTCTGGTGGCTAACTCTTAGCCAGAATTCTGCTCAAGTGGTCCAGGCTTGTAAGAGATGTCAACATCATTCAAACTTCCAACACAGTCCGGCCACCCCCATGAAGCCTATCTGGGCATCTTGCCCCTTTGATCAATGGGGCCTGGATATTGTTGGTCCTTTCCCAACTGCCAGGGCTCAAAAGAAGTTCTTACTGGTGGCTGTGGATTACTTTTCCAAATGGGTGGAAGCCGAGCCATTGGCTAGAATTACTGAGCAGGAAGTATTGAAATTTTTGTGGAAGAACATTGTGTGCCGGTTCGGATTACCCAGAAGACTAATCTCAGATAACGGGAGACAATTTCAGGGCAAAGGAATTACATCTTGGTGTCATGAAATGAAAATCACTCAGTCTTTTACTTCTGTTGCCTACCCTCAAGCTAATGGTCAAACAGAAGTTATTAACAGAATTATTATACAAGCATTGAAGACCAGGCTACAAGGCAAGGGAAAAGATTGGGTGGAAGAATTACCCAGTGTTCTCTGGGCGTACAGAACTACTCCCCGAGCACCTACTCAAGAAACTCCTTTCAACCTGGTATATGGTTCTGAAGCAGTCCTTCCTGTCGAAATTGGGCAAATTTCTCCCCGGGTAGAATCTTATCCAGGCGACAATGATCAAAGTCGGGCCATGGAATTGGATTTGGTAGAAGAAAGAAGAGACCGAGCAATAATTCGAATGGAAGCATACCGAGGTCGAATCATCAAATCGTACAATAAAAAGGTCTGAGTTCGAGATTTTCAAATAGGGGATTTAGTCATGAAAAAAGTTAATCCTGCCGGGGATGTTGGGAAACTAGAAGCTCGGTGGGAAGGACCTTATAAAATTAC